>NC_084564.2:7172500-7175000 GCF_033978685.3 Nerophis lumbriciformis
AGCCCCGCCACCCGGCGGAGGAAACTCATTTCGGCCGCTTGTACCCGTGATCTTGTCCTTTCGGTCATAACCCAAAGCTCATGACCATAGGTGAGGATGGGAACGTAGATCGACCGGTAAATTGAGAGCTTTGCCTTCCGGCTCAGCTCCTTCTTCACCACAACGGATCGATACAGCGTCCGCATTACTGAAGACGCCGCACCGATCCGCCTGTCGATCTCACGATCCACTCTTCCCCCACTCGTGAACAAGAATCCGAGGTACTTGAACTCCTCCACTTGGGGCAAGATCTCCTCCCCAACCCGGAGATGGCACTCCACCCTTTTCCGGGCGAGAACCATGGACTCGGACCTGGAGGTGCTGATTCTCATCCCAGTCGCTTCACACTCAGCTGCGAACCGATCCAGTGAGAGCTGAAGATCCTGGCCAGATGAAGCCATCAGGACCACATCATCTGCAAAAAGCAGAGACCTAATCCTGCAGCCACCAAACCGGATCCCCTCAACGCCTTGACTGCGCCTAGAAATTCTGTCCATAAAAGTTATGAACAGAATCGGTGACAAAGGGCAGCCTTGGCGGAGTCCAACCCTCACTGGAAACGTGTCCGACTTACTGCCGGCAATGCGGACCAAGCTCTGGCACTGATCATACAGGGAGCGGACTGCCACAATCAGACAGTCCGATACCCCGTACTCTCTGAGCACTCCCCACAGGACTTCCCGAGGGACACGGTCGAATGCCTTCTCCAAGTCCACAAAACACATGTAGACTGGTTGGGCAAACTCCCATGCACCCTCAAGGACCCTGCCGAGAGTATAGAGCTGGTCCACAGTTCCACGACCAGGACGAAAACCACACTGTTCCTCCTGAATCCGAGGTTCGACTATCCGGCGTAGCCTCCTCTCCAGTACACCTGAATAGACCTTACCGGGAAGGCTGAGGAGTGTGATCCCACGATAGTTAGAACACACCCTCCGGTTCCCCTTCTTAAAGAGAGGAACCACCACCCCGGTCTGCCAATCCAGTGGTACCGCCCCCGATGTCCACGCGATGCTGCAGAGTCTTGTCAACCAAGACAGCCCCACAGCATCCAGAGCCTTAAGGAACTCCGGGCGGATCTCATCAACCCCCGGGGCCTTGCCACCGAGGAGCTTTTTAACTACCTCAGCAACCTCAGCCCCAATTAATTCATAACAGTGATTTATTATTATTTTTTGATCAGTTTCTAAAAAAACCTGACAAAAAGTCTCGAGGATCTAAAAGGCACTTACTATAAAACTAGGGGTGTAACGGTACGTGTATTTGTATTGAACCGTCTCGGTACGGGGGTTTCGGTTCGGTTCGGAGGTGTACCGAACAAGTTTCCACACGGACATATTAAGTAGCCGCCTCTGCTTCCTTCTGCCTCTGTCTCTGTCAGTCCTCTACACAGCACCCAGCATTGTCCCACCCACACAACCATCTGATTGGTTACAAACAGAGCGGTAACAGCCAATCAGCAGTGCGTATTCAGAACGGTAACAGCCAATCAGCAGTGCGTATTCAGAGAGCATGTAGTCAGTGCTTAGCGTTTAGCAGGTAAGCATCAGGCTGCGGACTCTCCCCAAATGATAATAAACACCTCCCAGTCAACTACTAGTAACATCACTATGAGCCCGTTGACCTTCTAGAAATATAAAAGGCAGCTCAGCCCGCTCGCAGTCCTGGGTTGAGGTGAAGGCTAATTCGCTTTTAGCGTAACGTTAGCTCATTTTGCAGTGTGTGTGCGTGCGCACGTGTGTGTGTGAGTTACGGACAGCAAAGCCCTGTGCGTCTGTTATTTCACTTTACCTTTTTCTTGTTGATTGAGCTGTGTTGAAGCAGCAAAACAGGACATTATGTTAAATGAAAAGTTTCTGTTTCTGATAGTTGATATAATAATGTAAGTGCATCATTAAGCCTACATGAACTCCATGGTGTTCAGGGATGAATAGTCTCTCCTATTGCTATTGTACCATTTTTTCAGCTGTAGTTACATTAATCATTAGTAATGCAGCAGCCTAGTTTTGAATGGCAGGGTCCCTGCTATCATATGTTGATACAAATATAACATTTACATAATAAAAATCAACTACAGGCTTCCCAAATTCTGTAATAAATGAAGCATGATGAGTTGACTTGAAACTGTTTAATGTTGCACTTTTTATATGTAGAAGAAAAGTTTTGTTATTTTATTTAATCTGAGCAACAATTTGAGGCAGTTTAATGTGGATTAACGTGGGCAGAATTATTATAGTGTTCCCAATGTTAAAAGGATAAAGAGATTGTTTACAAATTTGGTAAATAAATAACCAAAAAATTTATATTTTGTTGTTTTCTTACTGTACCAAAAATGAACCGAACCGTGACCTCTAAACCGAGGTACGTACCGAACCGAAATTTTTGTGTACCGTTACACCCCTAACATGTATGGATATACCTCTTGTTTCTAGTATCTTTAATGTACAAAATGTATCAAAGT
>NC_084564.2:7185000-7265000 GCF_033978685.3 Nerophis lumbriciformis
CATCGGGATATCGGATATCGGCAAAAAAGCCATTATCGGACCTCTCTAGTTCAAATATACCAAACCACAATATTGTCTGCTATTTTGAATACAAAAGTTTATCTTTACATTCCGATCATTTTAGAATCTTAGATTTCACAAAAATATACTTTGAAGACCCTGCATTGATGCATTTGCTTCACTATACAAACTTTTGGATTTACAAACCCTATTCAAGAACCGGTTGAGTTTGTAAATGGAGGTTCCACTGTACTTGCATATTTTTTGGGTAGGAAAATATGTAAATCATTTTGTAATTAGACCATACCTTTCTGCGCGTTCTCTCTGGGCTCCGAGTGAGATTTCTTTTTGATGCTGGTGACCAGCTGAGCCAGCTGACTGGTCCTGGAGTACTGGACCTCTTCGTCGCACTCGTAGCACCTGAGGGGACGGCAAGCGCAGGTTTAAAGGACCACGACAGGAGTTTGGTTCAGCGACTCACCAAACACTCCAGCTGTCCAGGCTGATGACCAGGCAGTGGGGGTCCGAGCGAGGGGCTTCATAATGCTTGATGGCGTGTTGCTTCTCCGAGCTCCGCCCACAACCCTTGGAGAAAAGAACACTGCTTCTCAAACACACGCTGAGGCGGCGTTCACCAAAATGATACACAATTGTCTGCAAGGTCAAAGAAGTTATTTGAATATTCCGATATTTCTACTCGCTTAAGATTGACCAAAAAGCGTGTAAAATATACTTTTAAAGAGCCTCCAATTATGTATTACACGCCAAAAGAATGTCTTTTGAATACATATCTTTATATTCTGATATATTTACCAACTTGCGGTATATTTCATAAAAAGCTTGTGAAATATGCTTTTTTATGCGTGACATTTCACGTAATGTGACTACATCAAGCTAAAATGTTGTCTGCTGGGTTGAATACATACGGTAGCTTGTTTTTTCTTATATGTGTATAAGATAATAATAATAATAATAATAATAATAATAATAGCAATAATAATAATAATAATAATAAATAGTTGTTTTTGTGGTGTAGAATCTTATCCATGTGAATGTTTGGACAATCACACAGATAATAATAACAAATAGATTTTTTTTTTTGGTGTAGAATCTTATTTGTGTGAATGCTTGGACATTTACACAATAATATTAATAATAATAATAATAATAATAGTAATAATAATAATAATAATAATAATAAATATATGCTTTTTGGTGTAGAATCGTATATGTGTAAACGTTTGGACATCCACACAATAATAATAATAATAATTATCATTATTATTATTATAAATATATGTTTTTTGGTGTAGAATCTTATGTGTGTGACTGTTTGGACATTCACAGAATAATAACAATAATAGATGTTTTTGGTGTGGAATCTTATCTCCGTGAATGTTGGACATTCACACAATAATAATAATAATATTAATAATAATAATAATAATAGTAAATATATGTTTTTTTTGGTGTAGAATCGTATTTGTGTGAATGCTTGGACATTCACACAATAATAATAATAATAACAATAATAATAATAAATATATGTTTAGTGTAGAATCTTATTTGTATGAATGTTTGGACATTTACACAATAATAATAATAATAATAATAAATAGATTATTTTTGGGGTAGAATCATATATGTGTGAATGCTTGGACATTCACACAATAATAATAATAAATATATGTTTAGTGTAGAATCGTATTTGTGTGAATGTTTGGACATTTACACAATAATATTAATAATAATAATAATAATAATAATAATAATAATAAATATATGCTTTTTGGTGTAGAATCGTATATGTGTAAATGTTTGGACATTCACACAATAATTATAATAATAATTATCATTATTATTATTATAAATATATGTTTTTTGGTGTAGAAACCTATTTGTGTGAATGCTTGGACATTCACACAATAATAATTGTTATTATTAATCTTATAATAAATAGATGTTTTTTGGTGTAGAATCTTATGTGTGTGACTGTTTGGACATTCACAGAATAATAATAATAATAATAGATGTTTTTGGTGTGGAATCTTATCTGTGTGAATGTTGGACATTCACACAATAATAATAATAATATTAATAATAATAATAATAATAGTAAATATATGTTTTTTTTGGTGTAGAATCGTATTTGTGTGAATGCTTGGACATTCACACAATAATAATAATAATAATAATAATAATAATAAATATATGTTTAGTGTAGAATCTTATTTGTATGAATGTTTGGACATTTACACAATAATAATAATAATAATAATAATAATAATAAATAGATTATTTTTGGGGTAGAATCGTGTATGTGTGAATGTGTGGACAGTCACACAACAATAATAATAATAATAATAATATTAATAATAAATATATGTTTTTTGGTGTAGAATATTATTTGTGTGAATGCTTGGACATTCACACAATAATAATAATAATAATTATAATAAATGTATGTTTAGTGTAGAATCGTATTTGTGTGAATGTTTGGACATGTACGCAATAATAATAATAATAATAATGATAATAATAGATTACTTTTGGTGTAGAATCTTATATGTGTGAATGTGTGGACAGTCACACAACAATAATAATATTAATAATAATAATAATAATAAATACATGTTTTTTTGTGTAGAATCTTATTTGTGTGAATGCTTGGACATTCACACAATGATAATAATAATAATAATAATAATAATAAATATATGTTTAGTGTAGAATCTTATTTGTGTGAATGTTTGGACATTTACACAATACTAATAATAATAAATAGATGATTTTGGTGTAGAATCTTATTTGTGTGAATGCTTGGACATTCACACAATAATAATAATAATAATAATAATAATAATAATAATAATAAATATACATTTAGTGTAGAATCTTATTTGTGTGAATGTTTGGACAATTACACAATAATAATAATAATAAATAGATTATTTTTGGTGTATAATCTTATTTGTGTGACTGTTTGGACATTCACACAATAATAATAATAATAATAACAAAAAATGATGATTTTTGGTGTAGAATCTTATATGTGTGAAAGTTTGGGCAGTCACACAATAACAATAGTAATAATAACAATAATAAATAGATGTTTTTTAGTGTAGAATCGTATATGTGTGAATGTTTGGACATTCACAAGACTCACCCTGTGGGCACACATCATGCACATCCACACTAAAAGAGACTCACCCTGTGGGCACACTTCATGCACACCCACACTAAAAGAGTCTCACCCTGTGGGCACACTTCATGCACATCCACACTAAAACAGTCTCACCCTGTGGGCACACTTCATGCACACCCACACTAAAAGAGTCTCACCCTGTGGGCACATCCACACTAAAGGAGTCTCACCCTGTGGGCACACTTCATGCACATCCACACTAAAAGAGTCTCACACTATGGGCACATTTCATGCACATCCACACTAAAAGAGTCTCACCCTGTGGGCACACTTCATGCACACCCACACTAAAAGAGTCTCACCCTGTGGGCACATCCACACTAAAAGAGTCTCACCCTGTGGGCACACTTCATGCACATCCACACTAAAAGAGTCTCACCCTGTGGGCACACATCATGCACATCCACACTAAAAGAGACTCACCCTGTGGGCACACTTCATGCATACCCACACTAAAAGAGTCTCACCCTGTGGGCACACTTCATGCACATCCACACTAAAACAGTCTCACCCTGTGGGCACACTTCATGCACACCCACACTAAAAGAGTCTCACCCTGTGGGCACATCCACACTAAAGGAGTCTCACCCTGTGGGCACACTTCATGCACATCCACACTAAAAGAGTCTCACACTATGGGCACATTTCATGCACATCCACACTAAAACAGTCTCACCCTGTGGGCACACTTCATGCACACCCACACTAAAAGAGTCTCACCCTGTGGGCACATCCACACTAAAAGAGTCTCACCCTGTGGGCACACTTCATGCACATCCACACTAAAAGAGTCTCACCCTGTGGGCACACATCATGCACATCCACACTAAAAGAGACTCACCCTGTGGGCACACTTCATGCACACCCACACTAAAAGAGTCTCACCCTGTGGGCACACTTCATGCACATCCACACTAAAACAGTCTCACCCTGTGGGCACACTTCATGCACACCCACACTAAAAGAGTCTCACCCTGTGGGCACATCCACACTAAAGGAGTCTCACCCTGTGGGCACACTTCATGCACATCCACACTAAAAGAGTCTCACACTATGGGCACATTTCATGCACATCCACACTAAAACAGTCTCACCCTGTGGGCACACTTCATGCACACCCACACTAAAAGAGTCTCACCCTGTGGGCACATCCACACTAAAAGAGTCTCACCCTGTGGGCACACTTCATGCACATCCACACTAAAAGAGTCTCACCCTGTGGGCACACTTCATGCACATCCACACTAAAACAGTCTCACCCTGTGGGCACACTTCATGCACACCCACACTAAAAGAGTCTCACCCTGTGGGCACATCCACACTAAAAGAGTCTCACCCTGTGGGCACACTTCATGCACATCCACACTAAAAGAGTCTCACACTATGGGCACATTTCATGCACATCCACGCTAAAAGAGTCTCACACTATGGGCACATTTCATGCACACCCACACTAAAAGAGTCTCACCCTGTGGGCACACTTCATGCACATCCACACTAAAAGTGTCTCACCCTGTGGGCACACTTCATGCACGTTCACACTAAGAGTCTCACCCTGTGGGCACACTTCATGCACATCCACACTAAAATAGTCTCACCCTGTCGACACACTTCATGCACATCCACACTAAAAGAGTCTCACCCTGTGGGCACACTTCATGCACACCCACACTAAAAGAGTCTCACCCTGTGGGCACACTTCATGCACATCCACACTAAGAGTCTCACTCTGTGGGCACATTTCATGCACATCCACACTAAGAGTCTCACTCTGTGGGCACATTTCATGCACATCCACACTAAAACAGTCTCACCCTGTGGGCACACTTCATGCACATCCACACTAAAACAGTCTCACCCTGTGGGCACACTTCATGCACATCCACACTAAAAGAGTCTCACCCTGTGGGCACACTTCATGCACACCCACACTAAAAGAGTCTCACCCTGTGGACACACTTCATGCACATCCACACTAAAAGTGTCTCACCCTGTGGGCACATCCACACTAAAAGAGTCTCACCCTGTGGGCACACTTCATGCACATCCACACTAAAATAGTCTCACCCTGTGGGCACACTTCATGCACATCCACACTAAAAGAGTCTCACCCTGTGGGCACACTTCATGCACACCCACACTAAAAGAGTCTCACCCTGTGGACACACTTCATGCACATCCACACTAAAAGTGTCTCACCCTGTGGGCACATCCACACTAAAAGAGTCTCACCCTGTGGGCACACTTCATGCACATCCACACTAAAATAGTCTCACCCTGTGGGCACACTTCATGCACACCCACACTAAAAGAGTCTCACCCTGTGGACACACTTCATGCACATCCACACTAAAAGAGTCTCACCCTGTGGGCACACTTCATGCACATCCACACTAAAAGTGTCTCACCCTGTGGGCACATCCACACTAAAAGAGTCTCACCCTGTGGGCACACTTCATGCACATCCACACTAAAATAGTCTCACCCTGTGGGCACACTTCATGCACATCCACACTAAAACAGTCTCACCCTGTGGGCACACTTCATGCACACCCACACTAAAAGAGTCTCACCCTGTGGACACACTTCATGCACATCCACACTAAAAGTGTCTCACCCTGTGGGCACATCCACACTAAAAGAGTCTCACCCTGTGGGCACACTTCATGCACATCCACACTAAAACAGTCTCACCCTGTGGGCACACTTCATGCACATCCACACTAAAACAGTCTCACCCTGTGGGCACACTTCATGCACGTCCACACTAAAAGAGTCTCACCCTGTGGGCACATCCACACTAAAAGAGTCTCACCCTGTGGGCACACTTCATGCACATCCACACTAAATGAGTCTCACCCTGTGGGCACACTTCATGCACACCCACACTAAAAGAGTCTCACCCTGTGGGCACACTTCATGCACACCCACACTAAAAGAGTCTCACCCTGTGGGCACACTTCATGCACATCCACACTAAAAGAGTCTCACCCTGTGGGCACACTTCATGCACGTCCACACTAAAAGAGTCTCACCCTGTGGGCACACTTCATGCACATCCACACTAAAAGAGTCTCACCCTGTGGGCACACTTCATGCACATCCACACTAAAAGTGTCTCACCCTGTGGGCACACTTCATGCACATCCACACTGCTGCTTCTCGCTCGTCCTCAGAGTCCCTGGCAGAGTCTGCGCAGATGTTGTCCTCATGTCTGCAGTCCTGGCAGCTCGTCCAGTCGGAGGCGTCAGGGATCTTCCTCAGGATGCTTTGGTCCGTGCCTTTCCTGACGTGCCTGCAAAGTGGCCCTTGAAGGGGACACCCACGCAGCAATTATCGCGTGGTTCTGAGCATGAGTGTGAGGAGAAGACTCACCATTCATCTCCGAGTCATCTTTCTCTCTGGAGCTCCTGTCCTTGCCCCTCTTCTTGCCCATGCTGGCCTGGCTGACACAAAGCAAAGCTTTAAAAACGTTGTCTGCAATGTTCGCTTCAAGACGAACACGTTCAAAGCCACATGGGATAACGTCACGCCGTCACGTGACCCACCTCCCAGGTAGATGCTCCTCCTTGCCACAAACGGACGGTGGAACACGTCACACTTTCACTTCGGCGTACTTCCGGTAGACGCCGGCTTCGAGCCGCTCGTGTTTACGTTTGCCGATTAATGATCGACGGAATTAGGAAGATTTTGATCGGAAACGCCGGTGATTTTTTTTTTTGCCAGCATGTAGCTAATAAGGGGGAACAATAACCAAGTGACACTGTTTCCTGTTGTCCGGTGCAAGCACTTCCTGTTTGAGATGTGACGTTCGCGAACGAGCCGACTGTTTGGAATGTCTCTTTTAGTGAACGATGAGAACTAATTAATAGAGATGTCGCCGATATTATCGGCCGATAAATGCGTTAAAATGTAATATCAGCAATTATCGGTATCAGTTTTTTATTATCGGTATCGGTTTTTTTTTAATGATTTATTTTTTTATTAAATCAACATAAAAACACAAGATACACTTACAATTAGTGCTCTAATTTTCATTAATTACTAGTTTCAATGTAACTGTTTTTATATTGTTTTACTTTCTTTTTTATTCAAGAAAATTATTTTAATTTATTTATCTTTTTTTTTTTTTTTTTTTAAAGTACCTTATCTTCAACATACCTGGTTGTCCAAATTAGGCATAATAATGTGTTAATTCCACGATTGTATATATCGGTTGATATCGGTATCGGTTGATATCGGTATCGGTAATTAACGAGTTGGACAATATCGGAATATCGGATATCGGCAAAAAGCCATTATCGGACATCCCTACTAATTAATATATACAGGTAAAAGCCAGTAAATTAGAATATTTTGAAAAACTTGATTTATTTCAGTAATTGCATTCAAAAGGTGTAACTTGTACATTATATTTATTCATTGCACACAGACTGATGCATTCAAATGTTTATTTCATTTAATTTTGATGATTTGAAGTGGCAACAAATGAAAATCCAAAATTCCGTGTGTCACAAAATTAGAATATTACTTAAGGCTAATACAAAAAAGGGATTTTTAGAAATGTTGGCCAAATGAAAAGTATGAAAATGAAAAATATGAGCATGTACAATACTCAATACTTGGTTGGAGCTCCTTTTGCCTCAATTACTGCGTTAATGCGGCGTGGCATGGAGTCGATGAGTTTCTGGCACTGCTCAGGTGTTATGAGAGCCCAGGTTGCTCTGATAGTGGCCTTCAACTCTTCTGCGTTTTTGGGTCTGGCATTCTGCATCTTCCTTTTCACAATACCCCACAGATTTTCTATGGGGCTAAGGTCAGGGGAGTTGGCGGGCCAATTTAGAACAGAAATACCATGGTCCGTAAACCAGGCGCGGGTAGGTTTTGCGCTGTGTGCAGGCGCCAAGTCCTGTTGGAACTTGAAATCTCCATCTCCATAGAGCAGGTCAGCAGCAGGAAGCATGAAGTGCTCTAAAACTTGCTGGTAGACGGCTGCGTTGACCCTGGATCTCAGGAAACAGAGTGGACCGACACCAGCAGATGACATGGCACCCCAAACCATCACCCAACCATGCAAATTTTGCATTTCCTTTGGAAATCGAGGTCCCAGAGTCTGGAGGAAGACAGGAGAGGCACAGGATCCACGTTACCTGAAGTCTAGTGTAAAGTTTCCACCATCAGTGATAGTGTGCAATGAATAAATATAATGTACAAGTTACACCTTTTGAATGCAATTACTGAAATAAATCAAGTTTTTCAAAATATTCTAATTTACTGGCTTTTACCTGTATATATATATATATTATTTTTTTTTGCACTCTATTTTAGTTGAATTTACAACCCCTTGGCGTTCTTTCGTACTGTTTTTATACTATTTTTGTACTTACTTTGATTATTATTTTCAACTGTTTGTAAATGTTGAAATTTATAAATAAAGGTTTATAAAAAAAAATAAAATAAAAAAAACGTCAAAAAAATTATAATAATAATTAGAGCCAATAATTCAGAATAATTGTGTAATATTTGTGTAAATTCGATTATTCTGATTTACATTTGATACTAGTGATTGCTCCTTGAGAAAAAAACTATCATAACGAGGCAGTTTTTTTTAGAACGGCTCCTTGAAAACAACGAAATATTCATCGCATTTCTACTTCCTGTGCGTCGCTCAAACGGTTCCGGTGGCAACACAGCTGCTAGTGTGCTATAAACTCCGTTTAGATACTAGTTATTTTTCCTTGAGAAAAAAAAAATCTATCATAACGAGCCAGTTTTTAGAACGGCTCTTTGAAAACATTTATTTTTAATTTTTAAATTGAACAACAAATATACATTTATAATTCACTCAACAGTCAAGGCACTTTCAACAACAAGGAATGAAAACAACAGCAAATACAGATAGAGTATTAAAATATTAATAAATAAATAATAATTTTTAAAAAATACATACATAAATAAAAAGACAAAAGGGGCTACCTAAATCACTTTAAAACATGTTAACAAATATACCAATTCAAGGGCTTTTGTACTCTTAATCATTCTCCAAGATTTGATTTATAACTGTAAACCATTTGTACTTCCTGTGCGTGGCTCAAAAGGTTCCGGGTGGCAACACAGCTGCTAGCATGTACTCCGTTTAGAGTACGCCGCTTGTCCACGCCACTTCACGCGGACGTGTCACTCATTTAAACACAAAGAAGCACACATAGAACCGTTGTTATGTTTAAAAGCACGCGGTGTTGTTGTTATTGGCTGTAGTTAGCATGTCGCTCCAAGAGTGGGCTGCAGCCCAGCTTGCAGAGCTAGAACTTCTCGGCAGCATGTTCCCCACGCGTGACGAACTGGAGATGCTGGACCAGCTGGCCTTGGCCGAGCTCCGCGATTACGTGGACGGATCCTCGCCACCTCCTTCCTGCAGAGCACAGTTCGTCATCAGGCAGAGGCTGCAGGATGTAAGCAAAGTGGAATATAACCTGTCAATAACCAAGTTGTGATGTCACGTTTCCACTCGTAAGCAAAGTGGAATATAATATGTCAATAACCTAAGTTATGATGTCATGTTTCCACTCGTAAGCAAAGTGGAATATAACATGTCAATAACCAAGTTGTGATGTCACATTTCCACTCGTAAGCAAAGTGGAATATAATATGTCAATAACCAAGTTGTGATGTCATGTTTCCACTTGTTTCCACTCCTAAGCAGAGTGGAATATAATATGTCAATAACCAAGTAGTGATGTCATGTTTCCACTCGTAAGCTCAGTGGAATATAATATGTCAATCACGTAAATTATGATGTCATGTTTCCACTCGTAAACTAAGTGGAATATAATATGTCAATAACCAAGTAGTGATGTCATGTTTCCACTCGTAAGCTAAGTGGAATATAATATGTCAATAACGTAAATTATGATGTCATGTTTCCACTCGTAAACTAAGTGGAATATAATATGTCAATAACCAAGTAGTGATGTCATGTTTCCACTCGTAAGCAAAGTGGAATATAATATGTCAATAACCTAAGTTATGATGTCATGTTTCCACTCGTAAGCAAAGTGGAATATAACATGTCAATAACCAAGTTGTGATGTCACATTTCCACTCGTAAGCAAAGTGGAATATAATATGTCAATAACCAAGTTGTGATGTCATGTTTCCACTTGTTTCCACTCCTAAGCAGAGTGGAATATAATATGTCAATAACCAAGTAGTGATGTCATGTTTCCACTCGTAAGCTAAGTGGAATATAATATGTCAATAACGTAAATTATGATGTCATGTTTCCACTCGTAAACTAAGTGGAATATAATATGTCAATAACCAAGTTGTGATGTCACGTTTCCACTCGTAAGCAAAGTGGAATATAATATGTCAATAACCAAGTTGTGATGTCATGTTTCCACTCGTAAACTAAGTGGAATATAATATGTCAATAACCAAGTAGTGATGTCATGTTTCCACTCGTAAGCTAAGTGGAATATAATATGTCAATAACGTAAATTATGATGTCATGTTTCCACTCGTAAACTAAGTGGAATATAATATGTCAATAACCAAGTAGTGATGTCATGTTTCCACTCGTAAGCAAAGTGGAATATAATATGTCAATAACCTAAGTTATGATGTCATGTTTCCACTCGTAAGCAAAGTGGAATATAACATGTCAATAACCAAGTTGTGATGTCACATTTCCACTCGTAAGCAAAGTGGAATATAATATGTCAATAACCTAAGTTGTGATGTCATGTTTCCACTCGTTTCCACTCGTAAGCAAAGTGGAATATAATATGTCAATAACCTAAGTTGTGATGTCATGTTTCCACTCGTTTCCACTCGTAAGCAAAGTGGAATATAATATGTCAATAACCTAAGTTGTGATGTCATGTTTCCACTCGTTTCCACTCGTAAGCAAAGTGGAATATAATATGTCAATAACCTAAGTTGTGATGTCATGTTTCCACTCGTTTCCACTCGTAAGCAAAGTGGAATATAATATGTCAATAACCTAAGTTGTGATGTCATGTTTCCACTCGTTTCCACTCGTAAGCAAAGTGGAATATAATATATTAATAACCAAGTTGTAATGTCATGTTTCCACTCGTAAGCAAAGTGGAATATAATATGTCAATAACTTAAGTTGTGATGTCATGTTTCCACTTGTTTCCACTTGTAAGCAAAGTGGAATATAATATGTCAATAACCTAAGTTTTGATGTCATGTTTCCACTCGTAAGCAAAGTGGAATATAATATGTCAATAACCAAGTTGTGATGTCATGTTTCCACTCGTAAGCAAAGTGGAATATAATATGTCAATAACCTAAGTTGTGATGTCATGTTTCCACTCGTAAGCAAAGTGGAATATAATATGTCAATAACCTAAGTTGTGATGTCATGTTTCCACTCGTAAGCAAAGTGGAATATAATATGTCAATAACCAAGTTGTGATGTCATGTTTCCACTTGTTTCCACTCGTAGCAGAGTGAAATATAATATGTCGATAACGTAAGTTGTGATGTCATGTTTCCACTCGTAAGCAAAGTGGAATATAATATGTCAATAACCTAAGTGGTGATGTCATGTTTCCACTCGTAAGCAAAGTGGAATATAATATGTCAATAACGTAAGTTATGATGTCATGTTTCCACTCATAAGCAAAGTGGAATATAATATGTCAATAACCAAGTAGTAATGTCATGCTTCCACTCGTAAGCAAAGTGGAATATAATATGTCAATAACGTAAGTTATGATGTCATGTTTCCACTCGTAAGCAAAGTGGAATATAATATGTCAATAACCAAGTAGTGATGTCATGTTTCCACTCGTAAGCTAAGTGGAATATAATATGTCAATAACGTAAGTTATGATGTCATGTTTCCACTCGTAAACTAAGTGGAATATAGTATGTCAATAACCAAATTGGGATGTCATGTTTCCAATCGTAAGCAAAGTGGAATATAATATGTCAATAACGTAAATTATGATGTCATGTTTCCACTTGTAAGCTAAATGGAATATAACATGTCAATAACCTAAGTTGTGATGTCATGTTTCCACTCGTAAGCAAAGTTGAATATAATATGTCAATAACCTAAGTTGTGATGTCATGTTTCCACTCGCAAGCAAAGTGGAATATAATATGTCAATAACCTAAGTTTTGATGTCATATTTCCACTCGTTTCCACTCGTAAGCAAAGTGGAATATAATATGTCAATAACCAAGTTGTGATGTCATGTTTCCACTCGTAAGCAAAGTGGAATATATGTCAATAACCAAGTTGTAATGTCATGTTTCCACTCGTAAGCAAAGTGGAATATAATATGTCAATAACCTAAGTTGTGATGTCATGTTTCCACTCGTAAGCAAAGTGGAATATAATATGTCAATAACCTAAGTTGTGATGTCATGTTTCCACTCGTTTCCACTCGTAAGCAAAGTGGAATATAATATATTAATAACCAAGTTGTAATGTCATGTTTCCACTCGTAAGCAAAGTGGAATATAATATGTCAATAACCTAAGTTGTAATGTCATGTTTCCACTCGCAAGCAAAGTGGAATATAATATGTCAATAACCTAAGTTGTAATGTCATGTTTCCACTCGCAAGCAAAGTGGAATATAATATATTAATAACCAAGTTGTAATGTCATGTTTCCACTCGTAAGCAAAGTTGAATATAATATGTCAATAACCTAAGTTGTAATGTCATGTTTCCACTCGCAAGCAAAGTGGAATATAATATGTAAATAACCTAAGTTTTGATGTCATATTTCCACTCGTTTCCACTCGTAAGCAAAGTGGAATATAATATGTCAATAACCAAGTTGTGATGTCATGTTTCCACTCGTAAGCAAAGTGGAATATATGTCAATAACCAAGTTGTAATGTCATGTTTCCACTCGTAAGCAAAGTGGACTATAATATGTCAATAACCTAAGTTGTGATGTCATGTTTCCACTCGTTTCCACTCGTAAGCAAAGTGGAATATAATATGTCAATAACCTAAGTTGTGATGTCATGTTTCCACTCATTTCCACTCGTAAGCAAAGTGGAATATAATATATTAATAACCAAGTTGTAATGTCATGTTTCCACTCGTAAGCAAAGTGGAATATAATATATTAATAACCAAGTTGTAATGTCATGTTTCCACTTGTAAGCAAAGTGGAATATAATATGTCAATAACCTAAGTTGTGATGTCATGTTTCCACTCGCAAGCAAAGTGGAATATAATATGTAAATAACCTAAGTTTTGATGTCATATTTCCACTCGTTTCCACTCGTAAGCAAAGTGGAATATAATATGTCAATAACCAAGTTGTGATGTCATGTTTCCACTCGTAAGCAAAGTGGAATATATGTCAATAACCAAGTTGTAATGTCATGTTTCCACTCGTAAGCAAAGTGGAATATAATATGTCAATAACCTAAGTTGTGATGTCATGTTTCCACTCGTTTCCACTCGTAAGCAAAGTGGAATATAATATATTAATAACCAAGTTGTAATGTCATGTTTCCACTCGTAAGCAAAGTGGAATATAATATGTCAATAACCTAAGTTGTGATGTCATGTTTCCACTCGTTTCCACTTGTAAGCAAAGTGGAATATAATATGTCAATAACCTCAGTTTTGATGTCATGTTTCCACTCGTAAGCATAGTGGAATATAATATGTCAATAACCAAGTTGTGATGTCATGTTTCCACTCGTAAGCAAAGTGGAATATAATATGTCAATAACCTAAGTTGTGATGTCATGTTTCCACTCGTTTCCACTTGTAAGCAAAGTGGAATATAATATGTCAATAACCTAAGTTGTGATGTCATGTTTCCACTCGTTTCCACTCGTAAGCAAAGTGGAATATAATATATTAATACCGTAACCAAGTTGTAATGTCATGTTTCCACTCGTAAGCAAAGTGGAATATAATATATTAATAACCAAGTTGTAATGTCATGTTTCCACTCGCAAGCAAAGTGGAATATAATATGTAAATAACCTAAGTTTTGATGTCATATTTCCACTCGTTTCCACTCGTAAGCAAAGTGGAATATAATATGTCAATAACCAAGTTGTGATGTCATGTTTCCACTCGTAAGCAAAGTGGAATATATGTCAATAACCAAGTTGTAATGTCATGTTTCCACTCGTAAGCAAAGTGGAATATAATATGTCAATAACCTAAGTTGTGATGTCATGTTTCCACTCGTTTCCACTCGTAAGCAAAGTGGAATATAATATGTCAATAACCTAAGTTGTGATGTCATGTTTCCACTCGTTTCCACTCGTAAGCAAAGTGGAATATAATATGTCAATAACCAAGTTGTGATGTCATGTTTCCACTCGTAAGCAAAGTGGAATATAATATGTCAATAACCTAAGTTGTGATGTCATGTTTCCACTCGTTTCCACTCGTAAGCAAAGTGGAATATAATATGTCAATAACCTAAGTTGTGATGTCATGTTTCCACTCGTTTCCACTCGTAAGCAAAGTGGAATATAATATGTCAATAACCTAAGTTGTGATGTCATGTTTCCACTCGTTTCCACTCGTAAGCAAAGTGGAATATAATATATTAATAACCAAGTTGTAATGTCATGTTTCCACTTGTAAGCAAAGTGGAATATAATATGTCAATAACCTAAGTTGTGATGTCATGTTTCCACTCGTTTCCACTTGTAAGCAAAGTGGAATATAATATGTCAATAACCTCAGTTTTGATGTCATGTTTCCACTCGTAAGCATAGTGGAATATAATATGTCAATAACCAAGTTGTGATGTCATGTTTCCACTCGTAAGCAAAGTGGAATATAATATGTCAATAACCTAAGTTGTGATGTCATGTTTCCACTCGTTTCCACTCGTAAGCAAAGTGGAATATAATATGTCAATAACCTAAGTTGTGATGTCATGTTTCCACTCGTTTCCACTCGTAAGCAAAGTGGAATATAATATATTAATAACCAAGTTGTAATGTCATGTTTCCACTCGTAAGCAAAGTGGAATATAATATATTAGTAACCAAGTTGTAATGTCATGTTTCCACTCGTAAGCAAAGTGGAATATAATATGTCAATAACCTAAGTTGTGATGTCATGTTTCCACTCGCAAGCAAAGTGGAATATAATATGTCAATAACCTAAGTTTTGATGTCATATTTCCACTCGTTTCCACTCGTAAGCAAAGTGGAATATAATATGTCAATAACCAAGTTGTGATGTCATGTTTCCACTCGTAAGCTAAGTGGAATATAATATGTCAATAACCAAGTTGTAATGTCATGTTTCCACTCGTAAGCAAAGTGGAATATAATATGTCAATAACCTAAGTTGTGATGTCATGTTTCCACTCGTTTCCACTCGTAAGCAAAGTGGAATATAATATGTCAATAACCTAAGTTGTGATGTCATGTTTCCACTCGTTTCCACTCGTAAGCAAAGTGGAATATAATATGTCAATAACGTAAGTTATGATGTCATGTTTCCACTCGTAAGCAAAGTGGAATATAATATGTCAATAACCTACGTTGTGATGTCATGTTTTCACTCGTCCCAGGTGGATTTCCACATGTCCTGTACTTTCCCACCACAATATCCCTGCGTGATCCCGGAGATCACTGTCACGTGAGTCATTTTTCAAGTCAATGGACAGTTTTGGTTTTCATGGAAAAAATATATTCTGGATGTGAATGTGCAATATGTTTTATTATTATTATTATTATTTTGATTGAACAACAAACATATATCCACAATGTACACAAAAGTCAAGGCACTTTCAACATATTCAACAATTTACACAACAGGTGAGCAAATTATGACATTAAAAAAAAACATGTCACGGAAAGAAAATAAAAGCAAATACAAATAGAGTATTCAAATAATAATAATAAACAATATGATAAAATACAAAATTCAAAAAGACAAACAAGGTGTAACTAAATCACTTTACATTTTTTAAATAAATCTATCAATTTAAGGGCTTTTGTACTTTTAATCCTTTTCCAAGATTGAATTGATGATTTTAAATCATTAAGCCAAGTACAAAATGTAGGTTTGACTTTCAGAAATGTAGAAAAAAATGTTGCTTGGGGCATAATAATGTTGGCTGTAAATGTACAATACAACAAATATATTTTTACAATCATTTTAGTTACTTTTTGTTTTTCAATTATTGTAAATTATTTACAGAATACGATATATTGACAAATAAATATTGTAGCAAATTTATTGTGTGTATTATAATTAGGGCTGTCAAAAATAACGAGTTGACTCATGTGATTAATCACAAAAAATATCGCATTAATCACTAATATAGGCATATTAATCTTTTTTTTTTTTTTTTTTTTAAGTTCTTGTAAATTATTTACAGAATAAGTTATATTGCCAAATATACAACAATAAATATTATTTTTATGGCTGTCAAAAATAACAAGTTAACCTACTTGATTAATCACAAAAATTATCACAATAATCACACATATAGGCAGATTAATTACTATTTTTGTAAGTTATTTACAGAATAAGATGTATTAACAATTATGTAGCAATAAACATTATAGTTTATTTATTGTATGTATTATAATTACAATTGCGAGTTCACTCATGTGATTAATCACAAAAAAGTATTGCATTAATCACATATTTAGGCATATTGATTTAATTAAAAAAAAAATATTATTGTAAAACATTTACATAATAATTTATATTTCCAAAAAATATATATATATTGGAGCAAATGTATTGCATCTATCATAATTAGGGCTGTCAAAAATAACGAGTTGACTCGTGATTAATCACAAAAACAAAATCGCATTAATCACGTATTCAGGCACATTGATTTAATTACTTTTTTAAATTATTATTGTAAATCATTTACAGAATAATATGTTTCCAAATATACAACAATAAATATTGTCATATATTAGTTGTATTTGTTATATTTAGGGATGTCAAAAATAACCAGTTAACTTATGTGATTAATCACAATAATGATCACAATAATCACATATATAGGCAGATTAATTACTATTTTTGTATGGTATTGTAAGTTATTTACAGAATTAGATGTATTGCCAAATAAACAACAATAAATATTACAATGTATTTGTTGTATGTACTGTATTTAGGGCTGTCAAAAATAAAGAGTCAACTCATGTGATTAATCACAAAAATTATCGCGATAATCACATATACAGTATAGGTAGAATAATTACTATTTTTGTAAGTTATTTACAGTCAATTATACAGCAATAAATTATGTAAACATAATAGTTTATTTATTTATTTTATCTATTATATTTAGGGCTGTCGAAAATAACGAGTTGACTCATGTGATTAATTACAAAAAATATCGCATTAATCACGTATATGGGTATATTGATTTAATTTTTATTTTATTTTTTTTGTTCTTGTAAATCATTTTCAGAATATGTTTCCAAATATATAGCAATAAACATTATAGTTTATTTATTGTGTGTATTATAATTAGAGCTGTCAAAAATAACCAGTTAATTTATGTGATTAATCACAAAAATGATCACAATAATAACATATATAGGCAGATTAATTACTATTTTTGTAAGTTATTTACAGAATAAGAAGTCTTGCCAATTATATAGCAATAAACATTATAGTTAGTATTATAATTAGGGCTGTCAAAAATAACAAATTGACTCATGTGATTAATCACAAAAATACACATTGTGTACTGCCCTAGTATTTGTGTTCGTGTTCGATGCCTTGCAGAGATGTGTTGAATTAAAAGAGCAGGTGTGCGATGTTGTGATCCCAGGTGACACCGTGTACTTGCCTCAGGTCTCCTGGACTGGGCCGAGCCCAGCAGACTCGGCTGCAAGCCGGACTGAGGGCGTACCTGACGGAGGTCTGCCTGGGGGAAGTCTGCGTGCTGTCGGCGGCCGACTGGCTGAGAGACAACCTGCGGGCCTTCCTGAGCGAGACGGCCACGCCGGCGCCTCCCGAGAGCCACGCCAGCCCGCCGCGGGAGGCCTTCAGTCGACTGTGGATCTACAGCCACCACATCTACAACAGCACCAAGAGGAAGAACATCCTGGAGTGGGCCAAGGAGCTCGGTCTGACCGGGTTCAGCATGCCAGGGAAGCCCGGGATTGTTTGTGTGGAAGGAGCACAGTCGGCCTGCGAGGACTTCTGGTCCAGGTAACTCCTCTTCAAACCTTCATCACTGAACTACAAAGTCTTTTCCCCGCTATAGAGTATATAAGCCACACCCACTACAGACTATAAGTCATTGTGAAATGAGTTATTTTACACAGAAATGTTTATTTACATACCTTAATTGTTTCCAAACGCTGTCTGCAACACGGCAGTAAAACGGCTGATCAAACAAAACAGAAGTCATGGTCATGGACCCAGTAGCTGCGCAAGCTAGCTCTCCAATCAGCTAAACAGACTCAATACCTCCACGGTGACGTTTTGGTGAATTTACTGAGGAATTTGTGAAAGTGAAACAATGCAAAAAGAATGTCGTAAGTTAATAATACTAACACCGACACTCTTAAACGTGTTAGCATATTAGCTAATGCTAACAACGCAAGCTTGAGTACATTACGGTAGCATGTACAAATATGCATGAAAACACTCCTACAGACATCACACATGGGACGCTTTAGTCAGTAAGAATAGTTTTAGTTATATTGTAAAACTTACAAACGTTGCTTGGAGTGATGAATGAAGAATCCATACGAGTAGAAACGCTATGGACGGCGAGAAGACAGAACGGCACTTTTACTTCCGGTTCAAAGTTCTATAAACGGAAGGGCAATGCAGCACCTGCAATGTGCAAACTCGTCCAAAAGATGGTGCCGTAGCACAAACAATAATACACCTATTAAGTGTCTTTGCTTTGTTTTATTTAAAAACTATTTGTATTGTGGTCGCCAGCAAAGTAAAATCCATATATTAGCCGCACCGGACTATAAGCTGCAGATATATACGTTGTGAAATGAGTTATTTACTCAGAAATATTTATTTACATACCTTAATTGTTTCCAAACGGTGTCTTTAACAGGGCAGTTTAACGGCTGATCACACAAAACAGAAGTCATCGCCATGAACCCACTATCTGCGCAAGCTAGCTCTCCAATCAGCTAAACAGACTCAATAACTCCACGGTGACATTTTGGTAAATTTGCTGAGGAATTTGTGAAAATGAAACAATACAAAAAGAATGCCATTATAAGTTAATAATACTAACAAAGACACTATTAGCTAATGCTAACCACGCTAGCTTGATTACATTAGGATAGCAGATACAAATATGCATGAAAACACTCCTACAGACATCACACATGGGACGCTTTAGTAAGTAAGAATTGTTTTAGTTATATTGTAAAACTTAACAAACGTTGCTAGGAGTGATGAATGAAGCATCCATACGAGTAGAACCGCTATGGACGGCGGGAAGACAGAACGGTTTACAGCACTTTTACTTCCGGTTCAAAGTTCTATAAACAGAATGGCAATGCAGCACATGCAATGTGCAAACTCGTCCAAAAGACAGCGCTATAGCACAAACAATTACACACCTATTTAGTGTCTTTGTTTTGTTTTTTAAAAAAAATTGTATTATGGTTGCCAGTGAAGAAAAATCCATAGAAACGATATGGACGGCTGGACGACTGGAAAAAAAGCACTGCTGATAAATGTAAGGCTCCTGCAGTGAGCAAATTCGTCCAAAAGATGGCGCCAGAGCACAATCAATAAAACACCCTGTGATGTTTGTTTTGCTTTTTTAAGTTTTGTAAAATAATTTCTATTATTGCAGCGAAAGAAAGTCCATAAATTACCCGCTCTGTCTTATAAGCCGCAGGGTTCAAAGCGTTGGAAAAAAATAGTGGCTTATAGTCTGTAATTTAGGGTATTTACTCATGAGTATTGACTTCTTCATTGATGTATTGCTATGAAGTAGAAAAGGAGTGGGACTAAATCAGCTCTGCTTCCTCCTATTCCTTTTTGGACGTCCGGAGACCAACTGACACCACATGTCACCGTGTTCTCAGAGTCAAGGTTCTGACCTGGAAGCGGATCGCCATCCGACACAGAGAAGACGTGCCCCTGAGTGGCGAGGGCGCCGTGCCGAGCGTGGACTCCCTGCGCAAGTTCTCGGGCTTCCAGGAGGTCGCGTTTGAGCCCCGCGGGCCCCGAGGCAACCACATGGACCTGGGCCTGCTCTACCAGTTCTTGCAGGAGAGAGGCTGCTGCCACGTCTTCCAAATGTACTTTGGCGTAGAAGGCAGGTAGAAAGTTTCTCCGGACTTTATGAAGCAACTCCAGTCCAGGGGCCTCCAAAGTGAACAATCAAAGCATGCGGCGGCCGTTTTGGTATTTTTCATTTTCAAAACCAATACAATATACAGCATTTTTCGGAGTATAAGTCGCACCGGCCGAAAATGCATAATAAAGAAGTACCGTATTTTCCGCACTATTAGCCGCACCTAAAAACCACAAATTTACTCAAAAGCTGACAGTGCGGCTTATAACCCGGTGCGCTTTATATATGGATTAATATTAAGATTCATTTTCATAAAGTTTAGGTCTCGCAACTACGGTAAACAGCCGCCATCTTTTTTCCCCGTAGAACAGGAAGCGCTTCTTCTTCTACGCAAGCAACCGCCAAGGTAAGCACCCGCCCCCATAGAAGAGGAAGCGCTTCTTCTTCTACTGTAAGCAACCACCCGCCCCCGTAGAAGAAGAAGAAGCGCGCGGATATTACGTTTCATTTCCTTTGTGTGTTTACATCTGTAAAGACCACAAAATGGCTCCTACTAAGCGACAGGTTTCCGGTTCATGAAAAGACGCAATCTCTCCATCCGCACACGGACTACTATTTCACAGCAACTGCCTAAAGACTTTCAAGAAAAGCTGGCTACTTTCCGTGCATATTGTAAAAACAAGATAGCTGAAAAAAAGATCCGGCCAGAGAACATTATCAACATGGACGAGGTTCCACTGACTTTTGATATTCCTGTGAACCGCACTGTGGATACAATGGGAGCACGTACGGTGAATATTCGCACCACAGGGAATGAGAAGTCATCCTTCACTGTGGTTCTAGCTTGCCATGCTAATGGCCAGAAACTTCCACCCATGGTGATATTCAAAAGGAAGACCTTGCCAAAAGAGACCTTTCCAGCCGGCGTCATCATAAAAGCTAACTCGAAGGGATGGATGAAGAAAAGATGAGCGAGTGGTTAAGGTAAGTTTACGCGAAGAGGCCGGGTGGCTTTTTTCACGCAGCTCCGTCCATGTTGATATACGACTCCATGCGCGCCCACATCACGCTGGTTTTTAATATATTATTAAAGTTTGACTGACCTATCTGACTGTTTTTTTGACATTCCCTTTAGCGCAGTTAGATGCGGCTTATAACACGGGGCGGCTTATAGGTGGACAAAGTTTTGAAAGATGCCGTTCATTGAAGGCGCGGCTTATAACCCAGGGCGGCTTATGGTGCGGTAAATACGGTAAAAAAAAAACATATATAAGTCGCACTGGAGTATAAGTCGCATTTTTTTGGGAAATGTATTTGATAAAAGCCAACACCAAGAATAGACATTTGAAAGGCAATTTAAAATAAATAAAAAATAGTGAACAACAGGTTGAATAAGTGTACGTTATACGAGGCATAAATAACCAACTGGTATGTTAACGTAACATATTATGGTAAGAGTCATTCAAATAACTATAACATATAGAACATGCTATACGTTTACCAAACAATCTGTCACTCCTAATCGCTAAATCCCATGAAATCTTCCTCCCCGGTGTCGCCTCTGGTATGTCCTTTCTTTCTGCTGCTCGATTGCCGTTCTCTGCTGCATACTTCACCACGCCCAGCCTGAAATCCGCAGCACACCATCTCCTTTTCGGTGCCATCCTTGTTCAGGCCTTCTGTCTTCACAAGTTACAGCCAATGTTGAAACGATCCACCCTCCCAGGTACGGACGTAGTAGCATGTAGCATCCCTTTTTTCACAATACACCGCCATCACGACCCACAATGCACTTGTGCCATGACCCGCCCCCGCAAAATTTCTATTGGTTGACGTGTGTGTGACGATTGCTGACATTTGCTTCGTCTCTTCCGTGAATTTGGTAAATAATATTATTTGATATTTTACGGTAATGTATTAATAATTTCACACATAAGTCGCTCCGGAGTATAAGTCGCACCCCCGGCCAAACTATGAAAAAAACTGCGATTTATAATCCGAAAAATACGGTATGTATATATCAATATATATATATATCACAAAACAATAAAAATCCAAATCAATAAAAAAAAAGAAGAATTTAATTCTGAAAAAATCCCCATAGGGCTGGGCCATAAAATGATAATATATATCATGATAAACACATAAACACAAAAATAAATGGAAAAAAGCTGATAGGGCGGCCTGGGTGATAAAACGACATCAATATTAAGCGCAAAAGACATTAAATCGATATCAATAAAAAATTTAAAAAATTAATTCTGAAAAAAATCCCCATAGTGTTGGGCCATAAAATTATATCAATATTTAGCGCAAAAGGCATAAAATCGATATCAATAAAAACTTTTTTTTTAATTCAGAAAAAATCCCCGTAGGGCTGGTCCATAAAACGATAACAATATATATCATAATAGACTCATAACTGATATAAAAATAATAGAAAAAAAGGCCTATAGGTATGGGCGATAAAACGATATCAATAAATATTATGATACACATAACTTATGTTAAAAAAAAATATGAAAAAGGCCGTAGGGCTGGGCAATAAAACAATATAGATATTTCTCGCAAAATACATCAAAACAATATCAATTAATAAAAATTGTAATTCTGAAAAAAATCCCTATAGGGCGGGGCCATAAAACGATAATAAATATCATGATCGACACACAATTGATAACAAACAAAAAAATAGGAATAAGGCCGATAGGGCTGGGCGATAAAACAACATCATTATTTATCGCAAAAGACATCAAATCAATATCAATTAAAAAATCATTTTTATTCTGAAAAAATCCCAACAGGGCTGGGCAATAAAACGATATCTATTTATATCATGATAGACACATAAGTTATATAAAAAAACATTTGACAAAAAAAAGAAAAAGACCGATAGGGTTGGGCGATAAAACAATATCAATATATATCATTACAGACAATTAGATATAAAAAAAATTGAAAAAAATGGGAAAAAGGCCGATAATGCTGGGCGATAAAACAATTGCAATATATATCGCAAAAGACATAAAATCGTTATCAATAAAAAAGAAAAATACGGTACAGATTTTTTTAATTTCAGGGCCTCCCTTTAAGTTTGGTCCCGGCGACCTGGAAGGGTCTCAGTCGTAAAAACGTAAAAAATGAGGGTTTTTAATTTTTTTATTCAACGCTTAAATCTGTGGATCAACATCGGTTTTATCTGTCAATGTAAAGTTATCTGTGGAAGTTGCTTCCTAGCAGCTCCACTGTAGACACGGCACAAGAACCAAGCGTGCAGGTTTAACAAAGTTTTAGAACAGATTTTTCAAAGTCTTCTTCGGCATGTCGTGACGTTGCCGTCACTCCCAATCCTCTCTCTCGCTCCGCTCCCGACCGCTTACTGTTAAAGACAACAGATGATTAGATTAACACGTACCACCAGTGAAATCTAATCACCTGCCAGCTGTGTCTCGCCGTCAGCACATGCCCCGCCCCTGCCCGCTGGCGCTCGTCGTCAGTACCATGGGCAGCGGCGGTGACTTTTCCTCCTACAGGCAGCGCTGACTGCACCTGCCCCCACATTATCATTTTTAAGTTATGTGCCCTTTTTTGTCAAAGAAAACTGGTATATTACTGGTATAAGCGCCGGAGATGCCGTGCCGGCACAAAGATGAAGGAGCGGAGAGGAACAATTTCCCTTGTGGATCAATAAAGTTTGTCTCAGTCTAAGTCTAATATTATTATTATTATATACATATTACAATCATTTATTTCAGACCTATATCACAGAAGAAAAAACATACTAAAAAGATAAAAAAAAGAAATACATGCAAAAAAATGCAAATAAAATGAATAAAAATTGTATAAAAAACACTCTACAATGTTCAATGTCCAGTATATTGCTCGCCAATGGCTCCACAGACTGGACCAAACAGAACTACACAAAATATGCAATATTTTGCCCCCATTAAATTAAATTGGTCAATAATTAACATTGATATTATGCATTAGCGACCCCAAAGGGAATAAGCGGTAGAAAATGGATGGATGGATTATATTTTGAGCAATGAAATTCTTGGGGATACAAAAGGTTGCCACTCATAAAAGTGTTAAAAATAAGTATTTTTTTAAACATTTTTATTCAACGCTTAAATTTATAGATCAGTTTTATCTGTCAATGTAAAATTATTATTTTCAAGTTATGTGCCCTTTTTGTCAAAGATTATATTATTATTAAATTTATAATATAATCATTTATTTCAGATCCATGTCACAGAAAAAAACATACGATAAAAACAAAAGAAGTACAAGCAAAAAATAAATAAATAAAATGAATACAAATGTTATAAAAACAAAACAGAACTGCACAAAATATGCAATATTTTGCCCCCCAAGAATGTCCAAGTGGAATATTTGATATGAAGTCATCGGAGCATTAAATTGGTCAATAATTAACATTGATTTTATTCATTATTTTTTAAGCAATGGAATTCTTGGGGATCCAAAAGGGTGCTACTCATGAAAGTGTTAAAAATAAGTATTTTTTTTAGCATTTTTATTCAATGCTTAATTCTATAGATCAGTTTTATCTGTCAATGTAAAGTTATTATTTTTAAGTTATGTGCCCTTTTTGTCAAAGATTATATTTTATAATATAGTCATTTATTTCAGACCCATATCATAGAAAAAAAACATACGATAAAAACAAGAAATACAAGCAAAAAAAAATAAAATAAATGAATACAAATGATATAAAAACAAAACAGAACTGCACAAAATATGTAATATTTTGCCCCCCAAGAATATCCAAGTGGAATATTTGATATGAAGTCATCGGAGCATTAAATTGGTCAATAATTAACATTGATTTTATTCATTATTATTTTTTGAGCAATGAAATTCTTGGGGATCCAAAAGGGTGTTACTCATGAAAGTGTTAAAAATAAGTATTTTTTAGCATTTTTATTCAACGCTTAATTCTGTCGATCAGTTTTATCCGTCAATGTAAAGTTATTATTTTTAAGTTATGTGCCTTTTTTGCAAAAAAAACAAACAAACAAAAATGGTATGTTATCAATCAATCAATCAATCAATGTTTATTTATATAGCCCTAAATCACAAGTGTCTCAAAGGGCTGCACAAGCCACAACGACATCCTCGGTATAGCCCACATAAGGGCATATATATATATATATATATATATATATATATATATTCATTTATTTCTTTCAGACCCATATCACAGAAGAAAAACATACTATGATTAAAAACAAAAGAAATACAAGCAAAAAACATAAAATAAAATGAATAAAAATTGTATGAAAACGAAACAGAACTGCACAAAATATGCAATATTTTGCCGCCCAAAAATGTCCAAGTGGAATATTTGATATGAAGTCATTGAAGCATTAAATTGGTCAATAATTAACATTGATTGTATTCATTATTATTTTTTGAGCAATGAAATTCTTGGGGATTTACATTTTTATTCAACACTTAAATCTATAGATCAACATCAGTTTTATCTGTCAATGTAAAGTTATTGTTTTTAAGTTATGTGCCCTTTTTTTTTTAAAGATTATATTGTTATTATATATTATAGTAATTTATTTCAGACCCATATCACAGAAGAAAAACATACTACAAGGATCTTCTCACTGGCTCTCATCGAAGGCGAACGCTGACCTTCCCTCTCCCTGATCTCTCCTGCTTGTCTTGTCTTAACTTTCTTGTTGCACTGCTCTCCAAATCTAAACAATGGAACTAATTAACCGGCCTCTCAAGGAAATGGACAATATCTTGGGTTTGGGGGAACCTGCCTGTTGGCAGACTCTTGGGAGAAGTGGAGCCGTGTGCCTGGCGACCTTTCAGTGAAGATCTCCACCCATTGGGAATGATGACAACAGGACATCTGCTGATTGGAGTAAGCGTTACTCTGGTTTCTACACAAACTGGAAGATGCTGGCAGTCTTCAAAGTACCCCGAATGATTAGATGATGCGGGCAGAACTGTGGACACTGTGATCTGGATCACATCGGACCTGAAGGATGAATTTGAGGACCAGTAATAGACATTTAAATTGTATTTTCACTGGCATACAAAACATTCTAACTTGGATTGTTTCCCTGGCTTCCAGACTCCCCTTAAGGAAGACACAACAAACTCCCTTCTTGTCTCTCGTGGACACACACCTGTTGTTGTTGTTGACTTTGGACTGACTGGCGGCTGCAAAAACACCAAGATCGCTTAACAGAGACACGCTGCAGGCCTACACACACACACATCGACCCTTATGGGTGATGGACGGCTGGACAGCGTTTGAACAGCAGCAGCCTGCCTCTGTAGCCCCTACTGCCTCCTCTCTGTTGCAAGTCTTGTGGATTCTATGTAACATGTTTATGTGTGCTTATGGCTATTGAGGTTTTTTTCTTCTTCTTGGCCTCAGTCTGGACCCTCTCCCCAGGAGCCCAGTCTGAGACTGAACCTTTTTTTTACTCAACACAGCGTTTTCCTTTCACCCACCTTTCTAAGGGTCGCCGGAAGTTGGCGGAGTGGAATATTTGATATGAAGTAATTGGAGCATTAAATTGGTCAATAATTAACATTGATTTTATTCATTATTATGTATGCAAAAGTCCCACACTCATAAGTGTTAAAAACAAGTCATACATTTATTTTTTACTTTCAATACTTGATCTCTAGATCAACTTCAGATCTATCTGTCAATTATACATTTTTATTATTTTTGTTTTTGTTTTTTGGGGGAGTTTGTTTGATGCCCTTTTTGTCAAAGAAAACTTTTATTTTATTTGGCAAACACACAAAATATGCAATATTTTCCCTGCAAAATATTTCAAAGTAGAATATTTGATGTGAAGTAATTGTAACATTACATATGTCAATAATTCATACAAATATTGATTTTGATTCATTATTAGTTTTTGAGCAATGACAGTAAAAAAATAAAAATCAAAAATACTAAAATCCTACCAAAAAGGCCCACACTCTTCAAAGTGCTAAAAATAAGTCGTACATGTATTTATTTTTTACTTTAAATACTCAATCTCTAGTTAATTTTAGATCTATCTGTCAATTATACATTTTTATTATTTAAAAAAATATATATTTTGTGTTTGTTTGGTGCCCTTTTTGTCACAAGACACTTAGTTTGTTATTGCAAACACACAAAATATGCAATATTTTCCCTGCAAAATATTTCAAAGTGAAATATTTGATGTGAAGTAATTAGAACATTAAATGGGTCAATAATTCATAAAATTTATTTTATTCAATATTATTTTTTGAGCAATGCCAGTTAAAAAAAACAACTAAAATCCGACCAAAAAGGCCCACACTCATAAAAGTGTTAAACATAAGTCATACATTTATTTTTTACTTTCAATACTTAATCTCTAGATCAACTTCAGATCGATCTGTCAATTATACGTTAATTTTTTTTCAATATTTTTTTGGTTTGTTTGTATGTTTGATGCCCTTTTTCTCAAAGAAAACTTTTTTTTTTTAAATGGCCAACACACAAAATATGCAATATTTTCCCAACAAAGTGGAATATATGATCTGAAGTAATTGGAACAATAATTCATAACATTGATGTTATTAATTACTATTTGTTGAGTAATGACAGTTTTAAAGATGCAGTATTTCCAGGTAGTGGTGATGTTGTAGTGGCCGGGTGACAACCATAGCAATGACACAAAGAGGTGAGTACTGTGATCTACAAACACTTTACTAAAAGTGACTTTATTATTTCATCTTGTTAAAAACATATTTAGAAGGTTGTTTTAAGCTCGATGAAAATATAACATTTATTATTAATAATCCTGATTTGCGGAAAACCCATACAATAATATATTGGGGGGGTTTTCAAAAGAAAAAAAAACAGCCTGCATGGCAGCTTTGTCTTATTAAAATCAACATTGCAACTTTTTCTCGCTATTTTTCCCCCTTTTCCTCTTTTATTTTCTTTTTGTGTGTGTAGTATTTATTGGAATGTGCCGTTAAAAAAACAAATGGCTTTATTCCTGGAATTTGGTTGATCACTCCAGTCAGGTCCGGATTTACCCAAATATCATGCACAAACAGCGTGTGCAAAGTGTAAAACAGCGTGTACTAATAGCAGGCATGTTGCGTACAATGGAAAAGTGGTGCAGACCGCCTTATTTGAGTGAGGATTTTTTTACCTCATATTTAACTATTTTGATGTTTTTATTTACTAATTTAAAAAACGTTATCTCATAATTACGACTTTTTCCTTACAATTATGACTTTTTTTTCTCATAATTATTTTTGTCACATAATTATGGTTATCTAATAATTATGACTTTTTATTTCTTAAATTTGAATTTCCTATCTCATAATTATGACTTTTTCCTTATAATTATGATTTTTATCTCATAATTTTTTACATTTTATCTAATGATTATATATTTTAATCTCATAATTTCGATATTTTTTCACATAATCATGATTTTATCTCACAAATATGACTATCTCATAATCATGATTTTTTTAACCACATAATTTCGACTTTATCTCATAAATATGACCATCGCATAATGAAGACTTTTTATCTCATAATTATGAGTTTTTTAAATGTAAATTTTCGACTTTTTTCATAATTTCGTTTTTCTAATCTCATAATTGTGATTTTTTTTTTTATGTCATAATTATGAACTTTATTTAATAATTATTATTTGTGTCACATAATTATGGCTATCTAATAATTATGAATTTTTATTTCTTAATTCAGAATTTCTTATCTCATAATTTCGATTATTTATCTCATATTTTGACGAGCTCATAATTTTGATGTTTTTATTTCCTAATTTGAAATTGTTTGTCCCTTATAATTATGACTTTTAATCTCATAATTTCGACATTTTATCTCAATTATATTTATAACGTCATAATTTCGATTCCCCTCCCCCCCTCATAATCATGTTTTTATCTCACAAATATGACTCTCATAATTATGATTTTTTTTTTTAATATAAAAATGTTGGCTTGTATCTCATAAATATGACCATCGCATAATGAAGATTTTTAATCAAAATTTTCGACTTTATTTTATATTTCGATTTTCTAATTTCATAATTGTGATTTTTTTTTAATATCATAATTATGACTTTTCATTTCATAATTATTATTTGTGTCACATAATTATGCCTATCTAATAATTATAACTTTGTAGTTCTTAAATTAGAATTTCTTATCTCATAATTTCGATTTTTTTTTAATCTCATAATTTTGATGTTTTTATTTCCTAATTTACATGTTTTATATCATAATTACGACTTTTTCCTTATTATTGTGATTTTTTATCTCATAATTCCGACATTTTATCTCTTAATCATATTTTTTTTCTCATAATTTTGATTGTTTTAATCTCATAAATATGACTTTATCTCATAATTCGAATGTTATCTCATAATTTCGATTTTTTGAATCTCATATCTCGACTTTATCTCATAAATTTTATGTTTTTATTTCCTAATTTAAATTTGTTTGTTTTTTATCTCATAATTATATTTTTAATCTCATAATTTTTTTTAATCTTATAAGTATGACTTTATCTCATAATTAGAATTTTATCTCATTTCGATTTTCTAATCTCATCAGATCGATTTTTTTTATCTCCTAAATATGACTTTTTATTTCGTAATCATGACCTACCATTGGGGTATTTTTTAGGTGCTTCCACAAATGAATGATAAATGTCAACTAATTAGGTCGTGACCGTGGAACCTTTACGATGCGACCGTCTGCCGGACGTCTTTAGAGACGGACCAGAAGTTAGTCCGACAGTGACTTTCTTCCGCTCAAATTTAAACAACCATTGTTGCTTGACATGAGTATGACAATATCATAATTCGAATTTTATTTCATAATTTCGATTGTCTAATCTCATAATTGTGTTTTTTTTAATGTCATAATTATGACTTTTTATTTCATAATAATAATTTGTGTCACATAATTATGGCTATCTAATAATTATGACATTGTATTTCTTACATTTGAATTTTTAATCTCATAATTTCGATTGTTTTTTTTTAATCTCATATTTCGAATTTATCTCATAATTTTGATGTTTTTATTTCCTGATTTAAAATGTTTTTTTATCTCATAATAATAATTACGACTTTTTCCTTATAATTATGACTTTTTAACTCATAATTTCGACATATTTCTCATAATTATATTTTTGAATCTCATAATTTCTATTGTTTTTATTTTATAAGTATGACTATCTCATACTTCGAATTTGATCTCATAATTACGATTTTTTTTTTTTTAATTTTGTGTCATATTTCGACTTTATCTCATAATTTCGATTTTTTTTTTAAATATCATATTTCGACTTTATCTCATAATTTTGATGTTTTTATTTCCTAATTTAAATTTTTTTCTCTTAATTACGACTTTTTCCTTATAATTGTGACTTTTTAACTCATAATTTCAACATATTTCTCATAATTATATTTTTTAATCTCATATTTTCTATTGTTTTTATTTTATAAGTATGACTATCTCATATTTTGACTTTATCTCATAATTTGGATGTTTTTATTTCCTTATTTAAAATGTTTTTTTAATCTCATAATTACAACATTTTCCTTATAATTATGACTTTTTAACTCATAATTTCGACATTTTTTCTCATAATTATATTTTTTAATGTCATAATTTCGATTGTTTTTATTTTATAAGTATGACTATCTCATACTTCGAATTTGATCTCATAATTACGATTTTTTTTTTTTTTAATCTCATATTTCGACTTTATCTCATAATCTTGATTTTTTTAAATCTCATATTTCGACTTTATCTCACAATTTTGATGTTTTTATTTTATAAGTATGACTATGTCATATTTAAACTTTATCTCATAATTTGGATGTTTTTATTTCTTTATTTAAAGTGTTTTTTAATCTCATAATTACGAATTTTTCCTTATAATTATGACTTTTTAACTCATAATTTCGACATATTTCTCATAATTATATTTTTTAATCTCATATTTTCTATTGTTTTTATTTTATAAGTATGACTATCTCATATTTTGACTTTATCTCATAATTTGGATGTTTTTATTTCCTTATTTAAAATGTTTTTTTAATCTCATAATTACAACATTTTCCTTATAATTATGACTTTTTAACTCATAATTTCGACATTTTTTCTCATAATTATATTTTTTAATGTCATAATTTCGATTGTTTTTATTTTATAAGTATGACTATCTCATACTTCGAATTTGATCTCATAATTACGATTTTTTTTTTTTAAATCTCATATTTCGACTTTATCTCATAATTTTGATGTTTTTATTTCCTTATTTAAAATGTTTTTTTAATCTCATAATTACAACATTTTCCTTATAATTATGACGTTTTAACTCATAATTTCGACATATTTCTCATAATTATATTTTTTAATGTCATAATTTCGATTGTTTTTATTTTATAAGTATGATTATCTCATACTTCGAATTTGATCTCATAATTACGATTTTTTTTTAAATCTCATATTTCGACTTTATCTCATAATTTTGATTTTTTTTTAAATCTCATATTTCGACTTTATCTCATAATTTGGATGTTTTTATTAGTTTATTTAAAATGTTTTTTAATCTCATAATTACGATTTTTTTCCCCCTTATAATTATGACTTTTTAACTCATAATTTCGACATATTTCTCATATTTATATTTTTTAATCTCATAATTTCTATTGTTTTTATTTTATAAGTATGACTATCTCATATTTCGACTTTATCTCATAATTTGGATGTTTTTATTTCCTTATTTAAAATGTTTGTATTTTATAAATATTACTTTATCTCATAATTCGAATCATTTCGATATATACATTTTTTTAATCTCCTAAATATGACTTTTCATGTCATAATCATGACCTACCATTGCGTTGTTTTTTAAGGGCTTCCACGAATGAATGATCAACCGAATTAAGTCGTGACCGTGGAACCTTTACGATGCGACCGTCTGCCGGACGTCTTTAAAGACGGACCGGATGTTGGTCCGACAGTGACTTTCTCCCGCACATATTGAAACAACCATTTCATTGTTGCTTCACATTCATTTCATTTAAATCACACGTAGAAATAATTTAACCAACTGGACTTTTTTTTTATGTTAAACGTTTTGTAAATGGAGGCAAACGTAATCGTTGTGTGCAGTTTATCAGTATGTTGTGGTTGATATTCAAGGTTTAGTCAGTTGACAAGTTGAAGTTGTCCTAGGACGCCCAGGGACCAGGACCAGGACTATGGATGTGGACGGGCGGGTCCACAGTCGGTCCTGGGACTGGGACAGTCCGCACTGCCGAGCCCAGCTGGACGACGTCTTCTTCCGTCCGAGCGACTACATCCAGGCCGGCAGCCAGGAACACAAAGACTTCTGGGCCTTCTTTGACCGCTTCCAGAGGTTTAAGGTAACCTTTAATTCATTACCATGAATTGATTTACGTGGACCCCCAAGTTGAAAAACTTATTGGGGTGTTACCATTTAGTGGTCAATTGTACGGAACATGTACTGAACTGTGCAGTCTACTAATAAAAGTTTAAATCAATCAATCAAAGGTAAAGCGGGACATGTCTGGACCGGGTCCCAGCCCTGACGTGATCCGGCCTGGGTCCTTGGACCTCCCTCGGGACTATGACGCTCGCTACCGCATCAACGTGTCGGTGTGCACCCGGGACGTGGAGGAGCGGCTCGGACGCTCCCACACGAGGAGAGAGTCGTCCGGTCCGAGTCCTCAGGTGATCTCCGACTTCCGCCTGGCCCTCCTGCACTTCTTGGACTTCAGTCAGCGGCAGAGCTTCTGCAAGCTGGCCAAGCTGCGCCGGGAGCAGAGGACCCTGCCCATCTTCCAGTATCGACACCGAGTGGTGGAGATGGTGAGGCAGCACCCGGTGGTGGTGGTGGCGGGGGACACCGGCTGTGGGAAGTCCACCCAGGTGCCCCAGTACCTGCTCTCTGCCGGATTCACGCAGATCGCCTGCACGCAGCCCCGACGCATCGCCTGCATTTCACTGGCCAAGAGGGTCAGCTTCGAGAGTCTCAACCAGTACGGCTCCAAGGTTTGTGTCCCGTTTGGTCCGTTGGAAATAATAGAAAATCATCTGTTCCAGTGTCAAACTGTGGCTATCACAGGTCATAACTCTCATACAAGTGTAAAAAGAAATTAACCACGTGTCTCTTCTTTAATTCCATTTTCTATTGTTTTGTAAGCCAGGGCTTCTTAACCTTTTTGGCCTCGGGGCCCAACGGTCCCACTACAGAGGGGCCACTCAAATATTGACACTAAATTAGTCATTGTAATCCTAGTTTTTTATTTGATACATATATTATTTACTAAATAAATAAATATATATATACATACACACATATATAATACAAAAATATACATTTTATAAAATGTATATATTTTTATACATGCATAAATATATACATACACAAAAAAAAAAATATATATATATATATATATATGTATGTATGTATATGTATGGTGGCACAGGGGTTAGTGCATATGCCTCACAATACGAAGGTAGTCCTAAATTCAATCCCGGGCTCGGGATCTTTCTGTGTGGAGTTTGCATGTTCTCCCTGTGACTGCGTGGGTTCCCTCCGGGTACTCCGCCCGAATGCAGCTGAGATAGGCTCCAGACCCCCCGCAACCTCCAGAGAATCGATGAATATATATATATATATATATATATATATATATATATATATATATTTTTTTTTTTTTTTTTTATATATATATATACATAAAATATACATATATATATGTATATTTGTGTGTGGGAGTATGTATGTATATATTTATGTATGTATAAAAAATATATATACATTTTATAAAATGTATATTTTTGTATTATGTGTGTGTGTGTGTGTATTAGAGATGCGCGGATAGGCAATTATTTCATCCGCAACCGCATCAGAAAGTCGTCAACCATCCGCCATCCACCCGATGTAACATTTGATCAGAACCGCATCCGCCCGCACCCGCCCGTTGTTATATATCTAATATAGACGATGCAAGGCATTAGTGAGGTTATAAAGCTTTTGCCTGTTAAAGAAAGGAGACTGATCCAATGCAGTGCAGACATTCGCGTGCCACGCTGTCACGACCCAGACGCACACCAGTGCGCAATCATATGGGAGCCGCGCTGAGCGCACCTCCAAGCGCGTCTCGCTGCCGGCGACGGCCGCGTATGAGCCCGACGCTCCAGCGCCATCCATTTTCAGGTTAGCGGGTTCCGACTTCCATGGCCACCGTCCAGCTGCTGTCTATATCAACCAGGGTGAGCCCCACCCCTTTCGTGAGCGCACTGCGCGCGGAGTGACCCCTGTTACGAGCCCCCGGCCACGGGGGTGGCGGGCAGGTAAGCTGCTTACCTGCTGCGCGTGACGCCGGCCGCGGCGAAGGCGGACGAGGCGGGGTGTCGGTGCGGTGGGCGCGGTGGTGACCCTGGACGTGCGTCGGGCCCTTCTCGCGGATCGCCTCAGCTACGGCTCCCGGTGGGGCCCTCTCGGGGCAAGGGGCCTCGGTCCCGGACCCCGGCGAGGCGTCCCTTCTCCGCTCCGTAAAAGTGTCCATCTCTTTTTTTTTTTTTCTTCTGTTGTGGCATATGCAGCAGGTGCCTGCTCGTTTTTCGTATGTGGGTAACAACATTTAACTATGTATATATATTTCCGAATTGGTTTAACTGCCACCCGCCTGAATCTATTTAAAATCTAATTTTTTTTTATTTCAACCACCCGACCCGACCCGACCCGCGGATAAAATCTAATTTTTTTTAATTTCATCCGCCCGATCCGCGGATAATCCGCGGACTCCGCGGTTGTGCCCGCAAACCGCGCATCTCTAGTGTGTATATATTTATTTATTTTATTTATTTTATTTATTTTTTTATTTATTTTAATTGAAAAAGTTAATATTTTTTTAATATATATTTTATATGATATACATTATTTACTTTTAAAATAAAAAAAATATGTATATGTAATATATATATTTATTTTTGTAATTTATTTTTTGAAAATTATTAATCGATTTAGAAATGAGATGAATAAGAATAGCGATTAGGATGTGAATCGATTTTTTACAGTTGTCTTCACACTACCGTATTTTCCGCACTATAAGCCGCACCTAAAAACCACAAATTTTCACAAAAGCTGACAGTGCGGCTTATAACCCGGTGCGCCTTATATATGGATTAATATAAATATTTATTTTCATAAAGTTTCGGTCTCGCAACTACGGTAAACAGCCGCCATCTTTTTTCCCCGTAGAAGAGGAAGCGCTTCTTCTTCTATGGTAAGAAACCGCCAAGGTAAGCACCCGCCCCCATAGAAGAGGAAGCGCTTCTTCTTCTACTGTAAGCAACCACCCGCCCCCGTAGAAGAAGAAGCCCCCGGATATTGCGTTTCATTTCATTTGTGTGTTTACATCTGTAAAGACCACAAAATGGCTCCTACTAAGCGACACGCGTATAACGCAGAATTTAAACTTACATCACAGATGGTGTCAAAAAACAAGTGAAGCACACAAATACAACACTCGCCGTCATTCCGGGTGGATTAACCAAAGAACTCCAACCGCTCGATATTGGTGTCAACAGGGCATTTAAAGCACGACTGCGAACGGCGTGGGAACAATGGATGACCGAAGGCGAACACACCTTCACTAAGACAGGGAGACAGCGCCGGACGACATACGCCAACATCTGCCAGTGGATCGTAAATGCCTGGGCGGATATTTCGGTCACAACTGTGGTCCGAGCTTTCCGGAAGGCAGGATTCACAGAACTGCTGGACGAGACGGAGCCGGCCATTTTGGATCCCGTATTCGCCCAACTTTTTAATTCGGACACCGAAGGAGAAGAATTCGAGGGATTTATGAATGAAGAATAACTTCAGAAAGTGAGCGTTATGTTTATTTTGTGTGTTGTGACATTAACGTTCGAGCAACATTATGTTGCTATTGCTCTGCACTATTTTGAATTTTACTATGTTTGTGATTGCACATTTGCACATTACCGTACATTTTGGGAGTGAACAGAGTTGTTAGAACGCTGGTTTTTAATATATTATTAAAGTTTGACTGACCTATCTGACTGTTTTTTTGACATTCCCTTTAGCGCAGTTAGATGCGGCTTATAACATGGGGCGGCTTATAGGTGGACAAAGTTTTGAAATATGCCGTTCATTGAAGGCGCGGCTTATAACCCAGGGTGGCTTATGGTGCGGAAAATACGGTACTTTCTTTGTTGTTGCTGGTACTCTTCCAAAGAAAAAAGGCAAAGAAAAAGCCAAACTACTAGACTTATTTATGGAAGCTTTGACAGTCTGCCTATTTTCCCAGATTGTTTTGGACATATTGTTGCCGTTTAGATTTGGAAGTTCCAGCGAACTAATTTTTGGTTTATGTTCACAGGTGGGCTACCAGATCCGCTTCGAGACCACGCGGACTCTCGCCACCAAGCTGATCTTCCTGACTGAGGGCCTGCTCCTCAGGCAGATCCAACAGGAGAAGACTCTGGAGCAGTACCAGGTTCTGATCGTGGACGAGGTCCACGAGCGACACCTGCACTGTGACTTCCTGCTGGGCGTCTTGCGCTCCCTGCTGGCCGAGCGCCCCGACCTGCGCCTCATCCTCATGTCGGCCACCATCAACATCAAGCTCTTCTCCGACTATTTCGGCGGCGCTCCTGTGCTGCAGGTGCCAGGCAGGCTCTTCCCCATACAGGTGGGCACGCCACAAGATGGCGGCGACGGTCTGTGTTTTCAAACGTGTCTGACCCGCTCAGGTGACTTACCAACCCATCCCGCCGGAGGAGCAGCCGTCGCGCTCTGAGAAGATGGACCCCCGGCCTTACCTGCGCATCCTGCAGGGCATCGACCAGCGCTACCCGCCAGAGGAGCGCGGCGACCTGCTCATCTTCCTCAGCGGCGTGGCGGAGATCGGCACCATCCAGGAGGCGTGTCAGGTGTACGCCACGCACACGCGGCGTTGGATCGTGCTGCCGCTGCACAGCACGCTCTCCTTGGCACAGCAGGACAAGGTACCACTCCTACGGCGTCACGGGCTCGTCAACGTCTTAATGTCTACGGCGATGTCATCAATAGGTGTTTGACATAGCGCCACCTGGTGTAAGGAAGTGCATCATCTCGACCAACATCGCAGAGACCTCGGTCACCATCGATGGAGTACGCTTTGTGGTGGACTCGGGTAAGAATATTCTTCCAACTTAGATGGATGTCAAGGTTTCATGACATGTCACTGATAATACTCTTATAAAGCTTAGTGGCCACATGCGTGGACAGCATCTTTTAGCTCTTATTTCCAAAATTGTGTACATTACTGAATTGGGTCTTATGGCCACTTATGTGTACACTTATACTGCCATCTGGTGGTGTCAGAAGAGTATAACATACAATGGAATTTGGAGAAAAAAAGGTGTAAAAATAGGAATTAGCATGTCACTAAACATGAAGTACACGTTTGTTACTTATGGACTAAGTATATCATATCAAAAGATGATTATTAGTTTTTCATTCTAATTAGGGTCCAATAAGCCCAAATAGCAAAGAGAAATAAAAAAAAAGCATGTCAACAAACAGTAGGGCCTTAAGAGGTTAATCATTAAAATACAGCTGTGGTCAAAAGTGTACATACACTAGTAAAGAACATCATGTCATGACTGTCTTGAGTTTCCAATCATTTCTACAACTTTTATTTTTTTTGTGATAGTGATTGGAGCACATACTTGTTGGTCACAAAAAACGTTCATGAAGTTTGCTTCTTTTATGAATTTATTATGGGTCTACTGATAATGTGAGCAAATGTGAGGGTCAAAAGTATACATACAGCAATGTTAATATTTGCTTACATGTCCCTTGGCAAGTTTATTATTTTTTTGAAAAATAAACAAGTGATTCAATTATAAATAAAGATTTCTACACATAGAAGTAATCATCAACTTAAAGTGCCCTCTTTGGGGATTGTAATAGAGATCCATCTGGATTCATGAACTTAATTCTAAACATTTCTTCACAAAAAAAGGAAATCTTTAACATCAATATTTATGGAACATGTCCACAAAAAATCTAGCTGTCAACACTGAATATTGCATTGTTGCATTTCTTTTCACAGTTCTTTTTGACAGACATTTTAGTGAGAAACCTGAGCTTGTGCTTCACTGAGTTTATGAACTTACATTCATATTTTGTTGAAGTATTATTCAATAAATATATTTATAAAGGATTTTTGAATTGTTGCTATTTTTAGAATATTAAAAAAAAAATCTCACGTACCCCTTGGCATACCTTCAATCAATCAATCAATCAATCAATCAATCAATCAATGTTTATTTATATAGCCCTAAATCACAAGTGTCTCAAAGGGCTGCACAAGCCACAACGACATCCTCGGTACAAAGCCCACATAAGGGCAAGGAAAAACTCACCCCAGTGGGACGTCGATGTGAATGACTATGAGAAACCTTGGAGAGGACCGCATATGTGGGTAACCCCCCCCCCTCTAGGGGAGACCGAAAGCAATGGATGTCGAGTGGGTCTGACATAATATTGTGAGAGTCCAGTCCATAGTGGATCCAACATAATAGTAAGAGTCCAGTCCATAGTGGGGCCAGCAGGACACCATCCCGAGCGGATACCTTCATGTACCCCCAGGGGTACGCGTACCCCCATTTGAGAACCACTGTCGTATAGCATCGATATCGGTATCGGCTTATACTCAAGGCTCCATTATCGATATTGTACCAAAAATCAACATATGTAATTTGAGGAATAGGTATTATTATATTTGTTATTGATATAAATACATGTTAAATGAATGTGTTATCTGTTAGGGTTTGGCCCACAAACAAAAGTCAAACGTGTGTTGTGTTTGGCAGGCAAGGTGAAAGAGATGAGTTTCGACCCCAAGGCCAAGATGCAGCGTCTGCAAGAGTTCTGGATCAGCCGAGCCAGCTCGGAGCAAAGGAAAGGTCGCGCCGGCCGTACGGGTCCCGGAGTGTGCTACCGCCTCTACGCCGAGTCCGACTACGACGCCTTCGCTTCCTACGCCGTGCCCGAGATCCACCGGGTGGCGCTGGACTCGCTGGTTCTTCAGGTGTGTGGAGTGTGGCCGCCCCTTCCTGTCCCAGCCCTTGACACGCCTTGTTCACGCAGATGAAGAGCATGGGACTCGGAGACCCGCTGTCTTTCGTCTTCATCGATCCGCCGCCCGCCGCCAGCATCCAGACCGCGATTACCTACCTCAAGGAGCAGGGGGCGCTGGACCACCGCTGTGAGCTGACCTCTATCGGGAGTCTGCTCGCTCAGCTGCCGGTCGACGTCGTCATCGGTATTCTCTAAGGAATGATCAACATCCTGGACACACGTGATGGAGACTGCAGTGTGTGTTTGTCCCTCAGGGAAGATGCTGGTGCTGGGCTCCTTGTTCAATCTGGTGGAGCCTGTGTTGACAGTGGCCGCCGCCCTCAGCGTCCAGTCGCCCTTCCTGCGCAGCTCCCAGCACAACCCGGACTGCGCCACCGCCCGCCAGCCCCTGCACTGCAGCCAGGGAGACCCTTTCACTCTGCTCAACACCTTCAACGCCTGGGTGGAGGTAGCTACAGCCATAAATGCACCCATAACCACCCCTGAGTCCAGTTCGTTTGGCCAGTGCTTATTAATTTTTGGGAGCGCCCCCTAGAGGTTCGCCTAAAAATACCAGTTTCTCAGCAGTGGTCCATAATGGCCGCAGCGGTACTCGCTTGCAGAGGTGGGTAGAGTAGCCAGAAATTGTACTCAAGTAAGAGTACTGTTACTTTAGAGATTTATTACTCAAGTAAAAGTAAGGAGTAGTCACCCAAATATTTACTTGAGTAAAAGTAAAAAGTATGTTGTGAAAAAACTACTCAAGTACTGAGTAACTGATGAGTAACATACACACTCATATCATATATATATATATATATATATATATACATACATATACATTGATATATACATACATATACATTGATATATACAGTATATAATTTATATGTATTTATTTTGCTGTTTTTGTTTACATGTTAAAGGTGTTTTAATGAATATACATGCATGTTTAACATATAGATTCCTTTCTTTCATGAAGACTAGAATATAAGTTGGTGTATTACCTGATTCTGATGACTTGCGTTGATTGTAATCAGACAGTCGTGATGATAACGTCCACGTTTTCAAATGGAGGAGAAGAAAAGTTCCTCCTTTCTGTCTAATACCACATGAAAGTGGTGAGTTTTTGGCATCTTAGTTGTCCAGCTTCCATATTCGTTTTTATACACTTTACAAGAAATATATTGGCGTAAAACTCCGTAGCTTGCTAGCTTGTTTGCGCTGGCTTTCGGAGACTCTTATTTTGAAAGCGCAGGCGCGATGGAGCGTCACTTTTATTGTGAAGACAGGAACTGTGCAGTCAGTCTTTAGGCTTGTGACGGGATGTACGTTTGAAATAAAAAAGGCTCTTTTTTCCTTCACACTTTTGATTGATTGATTGGAACTTTTATTAGTAGATTGCACAGTACAGTACACATTCCGTACAATTGACCACTAAATGGTAACACCCCCATAAGTTTTTCAACTTGTTTAACTCAGGTCATGTGACCGCCTGGCTCTGTTTGATTGGTCCAACGTCACCAGTGACTGCATCTGATTGGTGGAACGAAGTGAAACGTCACCAGTAAGGCAGGCACTTTGAAGGTCTGTCTGACAGACCAAAACAAACAAAGCGTGCATTAACAGATCGATAAAAATTAGTAGCGAGTAGCGAGCTGAATGTAGATAAAAGTAGCGGAGTAAAAGTAGCGTTCCTTCTCTATAAATATACTTAAGTATAAGTAAAAGTATGTTGCATTAAAACTACTCTTAGAAGTACAATTTATCCCAAAAGTTACTCAAGTAGATGTAACGGAGTAAATGTAGCGCGTTACTACCCACCTCTGCTCGCTTGTAATACACTTTTCTACCACTTGTGCCAGTAATGACAATATCAAACCAACAGAAGAAGTTTGGGAGCGAAGGCCATTGAGAAGTTTTGTAAGCGCAAAAATGATGACTAAAGTAGTGATGCTGTATTTTCATTTGTACTTAAAAAACATTTATTGACAGTTAACTTCGGTAATAAATCTTATTAGAAGAAGACAGCCTGCCGTTTCCTTAAACTTGGACACACACATCTCTATACCTTTGGTCATTCTGAGCCAGTCATTTCCAGAAGTTATCTCATCCTGTGAGAAGCCTCCATTTTACTAATGATTTCCAAAGTTGCAAAAATGTGTAGAATAAATATTAAGATACAAAATTTCGGTCAACGAAGATTTGCGTCAGCCTTTGATAGTAGGCTAATATAGCTAATACATCGTGTGTTGCTTTCATTATAACCACAGGTGTCAAACTCAAGGCCCGCGGGCCAGATCTGGCTCTCCACGTCATTTTATATGGCCCGCAAAAGCCTGGAAATAATGTGTCAATAAAATACCTTATATTTTCATACTTTACTTTCTTATTTTCTTACTAAAGGTATTAGGGTTTTTTTCTTCCAATTTGACAGGGAAAACAAATAGTGTCCAATAATGCAACAAATATTCAAAATTAAAGTCAAAATCCAAATAAATACTTAAATATCTGCTTAACTCATGATTTCGAAGCAAAATATCCATCAAATTGTACACTATAAAAATGACCAATAGATTTTACTGTAAAATTTGGGGAGTTTTTACAGCATATTAAGTTGTAGTTGAACAAAAACAACCAATGTTGTTTTTTTACAGTAATATTCTGTCGACTGAGCTGTCATTTTTATTATTATTTTTAAATCCACGGTTGATGATTTTATGGTACCACATTTTATTATGGTAAAAAAAACTGGCAGCTGAGTTGCCAAAATAAAATTAAACAGTGGTACTGTATTTCTATTTACAGTAATATGTTGTAAAAATAATAATAATAAAATAACACCATATATTTTACAGTAAATGTCTGGCAACTAAGCTGCCAGTTTTTTTCCGTATAAAAAACAGTGGTCAAATCCACATATTTGTTTTACTCTTTACGTAAACAAAATGTTAAATATTTAAATTCATAGGCAAATTCATTAATTATTTACTGTTACAAGCGGCCATGACTGCAGTGTGGCCCTCAACGAAAACAAGTTTGACACCCAAGATTATAACACTTATATAAGACTTTTAAAGTCATTTTGATAGTAGGATAATATAGCTAATATAGACACTTACATCATGTGTTGCCTTCATTATAACACTTATATAAGACTTTTAAAGTCATTTTGATAGTAGGCTAACATAGCTAATATAGACACTTACATCATGTGTTGTCTTCATTATAACACTTATATAAGACTTTTAAAGTAATTTTGATAGTAGGCTAATATAGCTAATATAGACACTTAAATCATGTGTTGCCTTCATTATAACACTTATATAAGACTTTTAAAGTTATTTTGATAGTAGGCTAATATAGTTAATATAGACACTTACATCATGTGTTGTCTTCATTATAACACTTATATAAGACTTTTAAAGTCATTTTGATAGTAGGCTAATATAGCTAATATAGACACTTAAATCATGTGTTGCCTTCATTATAACACTTATATAAGACTTTTAAAGTCATTTTGATAGGATAATATAACTAATATAGACACTTACATCATGTGTTGTCTTCATTATAACACTTATATAAGACTTTTAAAGTTATTTTGATAGTAGGCTAATATAGTTAATATAGACATTTACATCATGTGTTGTCTTCATTATAACACTTATATAAGACTTTTAAAGTCATTTTGATAGTAGGCTAATATAGCTAATATAGACACTTAAATCATGTGTTGCCTTCATTATAACACTTATATAAGACTTTTAAAGTCATTTTGATAGGATAATATAACTAATATAGACACTTACATCATGTGTTGTCTTCATTATAACACTTATATAAGACTTTTAAAGTTATTTTGATAGTAGGCTAACATAGCTAATATAGACACTTACATCATGTGTTGTCTTCATTATAACACTTATATAAGACTTTTAAAGTCATTTTGATAGTAGGCTAATATAGCTAATATAGACACTTACATCATGTGTTGCCTTCATTATAACCCTTTTAAGACTTTTAAAATCATTTTTATAGTAGGCTAACGTAGCTAATATAGACACATCATGTGTTGCCTTCATTATAACACTTATATAAGACTTTTAAAGTCATTTTGATAGTAGGCTAATATAGCTAATATAGACACTTACATCATGTGTTGCCTTAATTATAACACTTATATAAGACTTTTAAAGTCATTTTGATAGTAGGATAATATAGACACATCATGTGTTGCCTTCATTATAACACTTATATAAGACTTTTAAAGTCATTTTGATAGTAGGCTAATATAGCTAATATAGACACTTACATCATGTGTTGCCTTCATTATAACACTTATAGAAGACTTTTAAAGTCATTTTGATAGTAGGCTAATATAGCTAATATAGACACTTACATCATGTGTTGCCTTAATTATAACACTTATATAAGACTTTTAAAGTCATTTTGATAGTAGGATAATATAGACACATCATGTGTTGCCTTCATTATAACACTTATATAAGACTTTTAAAGTCATTTTGATAGTAGGCTAATATAGTTAATATAGACACTTACATCATGTGTTGTCTTCATTATACCACTTATATAAGGCTTTTAAAGTCATTTTGATAGTAGGCTAATATAGCTAATATAGACACTTACATCATGTGTTGCCTTCATTATAACACTTATATAAGACTTTTAAAGTCATTTTGATAGTAGGCTAATATAGCTAATATAGACACTTACATCATGTGTTGCCTTCATTATAACACTTATATAAGACTTTTAAAGTCATTTTGATAGTAGGCTAATATAGCTAATATAGACACTTACATCATGTGTTGCCTTCATTATAACACTTACAAGACTTTTAAAGTTATTTTGATAATAGGCTAATATAGTTAATATAGACACTTACATCATGTGTTGTCTTCATTATAACACTTATATAAGACTTTTAAAGTCATTTTGATAGTGGGCTAACATAGCTAATATAGACACTTACATCATGTGTTGCTTTTATTATAACGCTTAGATAAGACTTTTAATTTTTTGCGGCTCCAGACAGCAACCTACTTAGTGGCCTAGTGGTTAGAGTTTCCGCCCTGAGATGGGTAGGTTGTGAGTTCAAACCCCGGCCGAGTCATACCAAAGACTATAAAAATGGGAGCCATTACCTCCCTGCTTGGCACTCAGCATCAAGGGTTTGGAATTGGGGGTTAAATCACCAAAAATGATTCCCGGGCGCGGCACCGCTGCTGCCCACTGCTCCCCTCACCTCTCAGGGGGTTATCAAGGGTGATGGGTCAAATGCAGAGGACAAATTTCACCACACTTAGTGTGTGTGTGACAATCATTGGTACTTTGGTACTTTGACTTTGATTGTATTTTTGGTCCAATATGGCTCTTTCAACATTTTGGGTTGCCGACCCCTGCTTTAGGTGAAGGGCGAGAGAGGCGGCGAGTCCAGGAAGTGGTGTCGGCGGCGAGGCCTGGAGGAGCAGCGTCTTTACGAGATGGTCAACCTGCGCCGGCAATTCAAGGTGAAGGTCGCCGTCAAAATCTGATGACCCCAAAAGCGATCTGATCGGCCGCCCGGTGGTGACCAGGAGCTGCTGAGGACCCACGGCCTGCTGGAGACCGCCGACGGCGATGACGACGGCGGTGGCGACGACCGCCAGCAGCGCCGCGTGCGTCGGATTGAGAGGCGGAAGCTTCATCAGATGAAGAGGGAACACGAGCAGCAGGAAGGCACCAAGCGGAAAGTCCTCAGGCTGGAAGAGGGCCAGGAGGGAGAGTTCTCCTCTGGGTCGGACACGGAGCAGGCGGGAAGGAGGCGGAACAGGAAGAAGGACAAGGAGGGATCGGTGGACATCCAGGTGGGACATGTCTTCGTGGCACCAAAACCTGTTTGGAAAGTCAGCAGTTGCACTCCAGTCCTGTAGGTGGCGCTAATTCACCACAGCGCCATCTATTGAATGAACACCTTTATCCAGACCTGCACCATGTGGCGTGACTCTCCATGAAAAGATCCAAGCTGAACTGTCCCTTTCGCCACAGGAAGTGAAGTTCAAGCTGCGTCACAACGTATCGGAGCTCCAGGGCGCCGTCAGCGCCAGCCAGGACCTGTCGTCCCGGCGACAGGCGCTCCTCAAGCTGCTGCTGTGCCGCGGCCTCTATCCTCAGCTGGCTCTGCCCGACGACCACAACGCCGCCCGCAAGGACACCGAGCAGGTCCGAGGCCTGGCCCCCAACCCCCTCCCCCGAATAGGTGTCTCTAAGGCCACGTCTCACGTTTCCCTGCAGGTGTTCCACACCAAGAACAAGCAGGGCATCGTCATCCATCCCACCAGCGTGTTTGCCAGCGACCCCGAGGTGTTGCACCCGCTTCAGGATGGCGTCCAGGACCGAGGTAAGCGTCCTGACATAATAATATGAATAATGCACACCTTCATCCAAGGCAGGGTTGTGCATCAATTTGAATTCATTATTATTTATTGACCTCATTTAATTCTATATTTCATCATCTAATGGTTCAAGTCGGTCAAAAAATGTTGATAGTTAAAATAAGGAATTTATTTTATTTTTTGTTAATCGTTTTTTTAAATGAAAAAAAAGGAGAACATTGTTTTCGTGTTTATTTGCGAATCAGTTTTTTGAATTGAAAATAAATATTTTTATACTTGGGAATTGTTTTTTTTTAATTGAAGAAAATTATTTATTATTATTTTATTATTCTTTCTGCGGTGCGCTCGTGAAGGGCGGAGCTAAACGCAGTCTTGTCTGCTGATTGGTCAACAGACTTGTGCATCAATTTGAATTCATTATTATTTATTGACCTCATTTAATTCTATTTTTCATTATCTCATGGTTCAAGTCGGTCAAAAAATGTTTATAGTTTAAATAAAGATTTCTTTTTTTTATTTCAGGCAAATTGATGCACTTTAAATCGTTTCTGTTACAGACTAAAACAATGTCAACAATTCTTTGTCAGTTGATAAAAAAAATGTTTTCAAATTTGCACATTTTATTTTTTCTTACTTACAAATCGTTTTTTAAATGAAGAAATTTGTTTTTATACTTGTGAATCGTTCATTTAATTGAACAAGTGTGTTTTTTGCTTGCGAATTGTTCATTTAATTGAAAAAAATTACGTTTGCGAATTTGTTTTTTTTAATTGAAAGAAATTACGTTTGCGAATTTGTTTTTTAATGAGGAAAAAATATTTTGAGACTTGCGAATCGTTGTTTTTTAATGAAGAAAATTATTTATTATTTTGAGGCGTAAAGGGCGGAGCTAAACACAGTCTTGTCTGCTGATTGGTCAACAGACTTGTGCATCAATTTGAGTTCATTATTATTTATTGACCTATAATTCTGATAAGCGGTACAAAATGGATGGATGGACCTTTAGTTATGTTTTTCATCATCTAATGGTTCAAGTCGGTCAAAAAATGTTTATAGTTAAAATAAGGAATTTATTTTATTTTTTGTTAATCGTTTTTTTAAATGGAAAAAAAAAGAGAAAATTGTTTTCGTGTTTGTTTGCGAATCAGTTTTTTAAATTGAAAATAAATATTTTTATACTTCGGAATTGTTTTTTTTAATTGAAGAAAATTATTTATTATTTTATTATTATTATTGAGGCACTCTTTCTGCGGTGCGCTTGTGTGGGGCGCAGCTAAATGCGCTCTTGTCTGCTGATTGGTCGACAGACTTGTGCATCATTTTGAATTCATTATTATTTATTGACCTCATTTAATTCTATTTTTTATCTAATTTATCATTTATTTTATTTAATGGTTCAAGTCGGTCAAAAAAATTTTATAGTTTAAATAAGGATTTTATTTTTTTTTTATTTTCAGGCAAATTGATGCACTTTAAATCTTTTCTGTTACAGACTAAAACAATGTCAACAGTTCTTTGTTGTCAGTTGATAACATTTGTTTGTTTTTTTAAATTCGTGCATCATTTTAATTTCTCTTACTTACAAATCGTTTTTTAAATGAAGAAAAACATTTTTATACTTGCGAATCGTTCATTTAATTGAATAAATTAGTTTTTTGCTTGCGAATTGTTTTTTTATATGAAAAAAATTACATTTGCGAATTAGTTTTTATGGGGAAAAAAATATTTTGAGACTTGCGAAACGTTTTTTTATTATTGTATTATTTATTATTATTATTTTTGAGGCCCTCTTACTGGGTACGTTCATGAAGGGCGGAGCTAAAGGCATTGTTGTCTGCTGATTAGTCAACAGACTTGTGCATCAATTTGAATTCATTATTATTAAACTAATTTAATTCTTTTTTTCATTATCTAATGGTTCAAGTCGGTCAAAAAATGTTTATAGTTTAAATAAAGATTTTTTTTTTTTTTTATTTCAGGCAAATTAATGCACTTTAAATCTTTTCTGTTACAGACTAAAACAATGTCAACAATTCTTTGTCAGTTGATAAAAAATTGTATTCTTTTTAATTTGCACATCATTTTATTTTTTGTTACATACAAAACGTTTTTTAAATGAAGAAAATTGTTTTTATACTTGTGAATCGTTCATTTAATTGAATAAATGTGTTTTTTGCTTGTGAATTGTTCATTTAATTGAAAAAAATTACGTTTGCGAATTTGTTTTTTTAATTGAAAATAATTACGTTTGCGAATTTGTTTTTTAATGGGAAAAAAATATTTTGAGACTTGCGAATCGTTTTTTTAAATGAAGAAAATTATTTTTTATTTTTGAGGCGCTCTTACTGCGGTACGCTCGTGAAGGGCGGAGCTAAACACAGTCTTGTCTGCTGATTGGTCAACAGACTTGTGCATCAATTTGAGTTCATTATTATTTATTGACCTATAATTCTTATAAGCGGTAAAAAATGGATGGATGGATGGACCTTCAATTTTATTTTTCATCATCTAATGGTTCAAGTCGGTCAAAAAATGTTTATAGTTAAAATAAGGATTAGATTTTTTTTTTATTTCAAGCAAATTGATGCACTTTAAATCTTTTCTGTTACAGACTAAAAACAGTGTTATTCTTTGTTGTAAGTTGATAGAATTTGTATTTTTTTTAAATTTGCGAATCTTTCTTTTTTTTTTTACTTACAAACTGTTTTTTAAATGAAGGGAATTGTTTTTATACTCCCGAATCGTTCATTTAATTGAAGAAATTAGTTTTTTGCTTGCGAATAATTTTTTTAATTGAAAAAAATTATGTTTGCGAATCAGTTTTTTTTAATTGGAAAAAACATTTTTTTTAATTGCAAATCGTTTTTTTTAATTGAAGAAAATTATGTATTATTTTATTATTATTTTTAAAGCCCCCTTACTGTGGTACGCTCGTGAAGGGCGGAGCTAAACGCAGTCTTGTCTGCTGATTGGTCAACAGACTTGTGCATCAATTTGAGTTCATTATTATTTATTGACCTATAATTCTTATAAGCGGTAAAAAATGGATGGATGGATGGACCTTCAATTCTATTTTTCATCATCTAAAGTTAAAGTTAAAGTCCCAATGATTGTCACACACACACTAGGTGTGGTGAAATTTGTCCTCTGCATTTGACCCATCCCCTTGATCACCCCCTGGGAGGTGAGGGGAGCAGTGGGCAGCAGCGGTGCCGCGCCCGGAAATCATTTTTGGTGATTTAACCCCCAATTCCAACCCTTGATGCTGAGTGCCAAGCAGGGAGGTAATGGGTCCCATTTTTATAGTCTTTGGTATGACTCGGCCGGGGTTTGAACTCCCAACCTACCGATCTCAGGGCGGACACTCTAACCACTAGGCCACTGAGTAGGTCAGATCTAATGGTTCAAGTCGGTCAAAAAATGTTTATAGTTAAAATAAGGATTAGATTTTTTTTTTAATTTCAAGCAAATTGATGCACTTTAAATCTTTTCTGTTACAGACTAAAAACAGTGTTATTCTTTGTTGTAAGTTGATAAAATTAGTAATTTTTTAAAATTTGCGAATATTTCTTTTTTTTTTAAATGAAGGAAATTGTTTTTATACTCGCGAATCGTTCATTTAATTGAAGAAATTATTTTTTTGCTTGCGTAAAAAAAAATGTACTGAAAAAAATTGTTTGCAAATCAGTTTTTTTTAATTGGAAAACATTTTTTTTTACTTGCAAATCCTTTTTTTTAATTGAAGAAAATTATGTATTTTATTATTATTTTCAAAGCGCCCTTACTGTGGTACGCTCGTGAAGGGCGGAGCTAAACGCAGTCTTGTCTGCTGATTGGTCGACAGACTTGTGCATCAATTTGAATTCATTATTATTTTTTGACCTTCTATTTTTCATCATCTAATGGTTCAAGTCAGTCAAAAAAAAAAAAGTTTAAGGATTTTTTTTATTTTTTATTTCAGGCAAATTGATGCACTTTAAATCTTTTCTGTTACAGACTAAAAACAATGTTATTATTTGTTGTTAATTGATGTATTTTTCTTTCTTTTTTATATTAACAATGTATGCAGAAATGTACTTATAATAATTTTATAGACAAATGATGCTATTTTATAATGTTTTCTTCTTCCTGACAGTAATTGACATGTGAAGAAAAGGTGTATTATGGCATAATATGTATTTAAATGTAAAAAGAGCTGCTATGTTGTTGTCCCGCAGCAGCAGACCGGCGAGACAGCAGCAAACATCAGCTGCTGGCCTTCGTCACCTTGCTGGAGACCAACAGGCCGTACTTGTCCAACTGCGTGCGTGTTCCCGCGCTGCAGGTGAGTCCGGCGAGGGGGGCGGGACCAAGACCAGGACGCAGAACGTGTTCTGACCTCCCGGGTCCTCAGGCCCTGCTGCTGGTGGCCAACACGGTGGACAGCAACGCCGACTGCTCGCGCCTGCTGCTGGACGGCTGGCTGGAGCTGCAGCTGAAGCGGCCGGAGGAGGCGCTCAAGGTGCTGTCGGACGCCCTGAGCCTCCGGGCCGAGTGGGAGCGTCTCCTGCAGGCCCAGCTGGCGCGGGGTCTGGCCGGCGTGTCCCGCCGAGCCACGGAGAAGCTGAGCGAGCGCCTGGTCCGCTTCCTGCTGTACACCGAGGTAACGACCACGTCCACTGGACGCTTCATGGTGCGGTCCTGATGTCTGCTGTCCTCAGACCAGCTACAGCCTGCAGAGGCTGACGGCCCTCCAGACGCAGAACCTGTACGTGGGACCCCAGGCGGAGTCAGAGGTGGCCCTTGGCGTCACGCCGCTGTTTCCGGGCCAGGAGGTCAAGCCCGACCCCGTGAAGGGAGGCCTGCGCGTCAGCAGCTTCTTCACCTACAACTGTCTGTCTGTAAGTTGACACACTTCATTCATCCAGCAATATTGTGGACATGCAATACAGCTGAGCAAGATTTGTTGTTAAATATATGTATGATATTTTTGAACATGTGTCATGGCCAATTATGCCATCAGACATTATCCAAATTTGGACTATAGGCCCTGTTTTTTCAATTTACTACAGTAATATGCTGTAACTCAATTTTACAGTAAAATTCTGGCAGTTTTTTTGTTTTTTTTACTGCAAAATCTTTTTTTTATGTACAGTGTACTTCAAAAATATACAATTGTGTAACAAAATCTCGAGGTAAATCATATATTTATATATTATCTGTTGTAACTGAGATAGGCTCCAGCGACCCCGAAGGGAATAAGCGGTAAAAAATGGATGGATGGATGTTGTTAACTGCCACGTGCACCTCAATGTTTCTGAACCTTTTCAAACTATTACATCTGTCATGGCCAATTATGCCATCAGACCATGACATCATCCACATTTGGACTGTAGGAGTCCCCATCCTATATTGATATCAGATATTGGTCCGATAGCAGCAAACAAACAAGTATGGGATTGTATGTAAAATGTGTGATGTGATATCATGTGCGCTACAAGCAGCCCTGCAGCGTTTCTACATGTGTGTGATATCATGTGCGATACAAGCAGTCCTGCAGCGTGTTTACTTGTGTGTGATATCATGTGCGATACAAGCGGTCCTGCAGCGAGTCATACCAAAGACTATAAAAATGGGACCCATTACCTCCCTGCTTGACACTCAGCATCAAGGGTTGGAATTGGGGGTTAAATCACCAAAATGATTCCCGGGCGCGGCCACCGCTGCTGCCCACTGCTCCCCTCACCTCCCAGGAGGTGATCAAGGGTGATGGGTCAAATGCAGAGAATAATCTCGCCACACCTAGTGTGTGTGTGACAATCATTGGTACTTTAACTTTATCTTTAACTTTATTTGTGTGTGATATGATGTGCGATACAAGCGGTCCTGCAGTGTGTTTATTTGTGTGTGATATCATGTGTGATGCGAGCGGTCCTGCAGCGTGTTTACTTATGTGGGAAATCATGTGCGATACAAACGGTCCTGCAGCGTGTTTACTTGTGTGTGATATCATGTGTGATACAATCGGTCCTGCATTGTGTTTATTTGTGTGTGATATCATGTGTGATGCAAGCGGTCCTGCAGCGTGTTTACTTGTGTGTGATAATCATGTGCGATACAAGCGGTCCTGAGGCGTGTTTATGGATGGATATCAGGTGTGATACAAGCGGTCCTGCAGCGTGTTTACTTGTGTGTGATATCATGTGCGATACAAGCGGTCCTGAGGCGTGTTTATGGATGGATATCAGGTGTGATACAAGCGGTCCTGCAGCGTGTTTACTTGTGTGTGATATCATGTGCGATACAAGCGGTCCTGCAGCGTATTTGTGTATGATATCATGTGCGATACAAGCGGTCCTGCAGCGTATTTGTGTGTGATATCATGTGCGATACAAGCGGCCCTGCAGTGTGTTTATTTGTGTGTGATATCATGTATGATGCGGGGGGTCCTGCAGCGTGTTTACTTATGTGGGATATCATGTGCGATACAAACGGTCCTGCAGCGTGTTTACTTGTGTGTGATATCATGTGTGATACAAGCGGTCCTGCATTGTGTTTATTTGTGTGTGATATCATGTGTGATGCAAGCGGTCCTGCAGCGTGTTTACTTGTGTGTGATATCATGTGCGATACAAGCGGTCCTGCAGACTGTTTACTTGTGTGTGATATCATGTGTGATACAAGCGGTCCTACAGACTGTTTACTTGTGTGTGATATCATGGGCGATATAGATATAAGCAGTCCTGCATCGTGTTTACATGTGTGTGATATCATGTGTGATACAAGCGGTCCTGCAGAGTGTTCACTTGTGTGTGATATCATGTGCGATACAAGCAGTCCTGCAGCGTTTCTACATGTGTGTGATATCATGTGCGATACAAGCAGTCCTGCAGCGTGTTTACTTGTGTGTGATATCATGTGCGATACAAGCGGTCCTGCAGCGTATTTGTGTGTGATATGATGTGCGATACAAGCGGTCCTGCAGTGTGTTTATTTGTGTGTGATATCATGTGTGATGCGAGTGGTCCTGCAGCGTGTTTACTTATGTGGGATATCATGTGCGATACAAACGGTCCTGCAGCGTGTTTATTTGTGTGTGATATCATGTGTGATACAAACGGTCCTGCATTGTGTTTATTTGTGTGTGATATCATGTGTGATGCAAGCGGACCTGCAGCGTGTTTACTTGTGTGTGATATCATGTGCGATACAAGCGGTCCTGAGGCGTGTTTATGGATGGATGGATGGATGGATATCAGGTGTGATACAAGCGGTCCTGCAGCGTGTTTACTTGTGTGTGATATCATGTGCGATACAAGCGGTCCTGCAGACTGTTTACTTGTGTGTGATATCATGTGTGATACAAGCGGTCCTGCAGACTGTTTACTTGTGTGTGATATCCTGGGCGATACAAGCGGTCCTGAGGTGTGTTTATGGATGGATGGATGGATGGATATCAGGTGTGATACAAGCGGTCCTGCAGCGTGTTTACTTGTGTGTGATATCATGTGCGATACAAGCGGTCCTGCAGCGTATTTGTGTGTGATATCATGTGCGATACAAGCGGCCCTGCAGTGTGTTTATTTGTGTGTGATATCATGTGTGATGCGGGGGGTCCTGCAGCGTGTTTACTTATGTGGGATGTCATGTGCGATACAAACGGTCCTGCAGCGTGTTTACTTGTGTGTGATATCATGTGTGATACAAGCGGTCCTGCATTGTGTTTATTTGTGTGTGATATCATGTGTGATGCAAGCGGTCCTGCAGCGTGTTTACTTGTGTGTGATATCATGTGCGATACAAGCGGTCCTGAGGCGTGTTTATGGATGGATATCAGGTGTGATACAAGCGGTCCTGCAGCGTGTTTACTTGTGTGTGATATCATGTGCGATACAAGCGGTCCTGCAGACTGTTTACTTGTGTGTGATATCATGTGTGATACAAGCGGTCCTACAGACTGTTTACTTGTGTGTGATATCATGGGCGATATAGATATAAGCAGTCCTGCATCGTGTTTACATGTGTGTGATATCATGTGTGATACAAGCGGTCCTGCAGAGTGTTCACTTGTGTGTGATATCATGTGCGATACAAGCAGTCCTGCAGCGTTTCTACATGTGTGTGATATCATGTGCGATACAAGCAGTCCTGCAGCGTGTTTACTTGTGTGTGATATCATGTGCGATACAAGCGGTCCTGCAGCGTATTTGTGTGTGATATGATGTGCGATACAAGCGGTCCTGCAGTGTGTTTATTTGTGTGTGATATCATGTGTGATGCGAGCGGTCCTGCAGCGTGTTTACTTATGTGGGATATCATGTGCGATACAAACGGTCCTGCAGCGTGTTTATTTGTGTGTGATATCATGTGTGATACAAACGGTCCTGCATTGTGTTTATTTGTGTGTGATATCATGTGTGATGCAAGCGGACCTGCAGCGTGTTTACTTGTGTGTGATATCATGTGCGATACAAGCGGTTCTGAGGCGTGTTTATGGATGGATGGATGGATGGATATCAGGTGTGATACAAGCGGTCCTGCAGCGTGTTTACTTGTGTGTGATATCATGTGCGATACAAGCGGTCCTGCAGACTGTTTACTTGTGTGTGATATCATGTGTGATACAAGCGGTCCTGCATTGTGTTTATTTGTGTGTGATATCATGTGTGATGCAAGCGGACCTGCAGCGTGTTTACTTGTGTGTGATATCCTGGGCGATACAAGCGGTCCTGAGGTGTGTTTATGGATGGATGGATGGATATCAGGTGTGATACAAGCGGTCCTGCAGCGTGTTTACTTGTGTGTGATATCATGTGCGATACAAGCGGTCCTGCAGACTGTTTACTTGTGTGTGATACAAGCGGTCCTGCATTGTGTTTATTTGTGTGTGATATCATGTGTGATGCAAGCGGACCTGCAGCGTGTTTACTTGTGTGTGATATCATGTGCGATACAAGCGGTCCTGCAGCGTTTCTACATGTGTGTGATATCATGTGTGATACAAGCGGTCCTGCAGCGTATTTGTGTGTGATATCATGTGCGATACAAGCGGTCCTGCAGTGTCTTTATATGTGTGTGATGCGAGCGGTCCTGCAGCGTGTTTACTTATGTGGGATATCATGTGCGATACAAACGGTCCTGCAGCGTGTTTATTTGTGTGTGATATCATGTGTGATACAAGCGGTCCTGCATTGTGTTTATTTGTGTGTGATATCATGTGTGATGCAAGCGGACCTGCAGCGTGTTTACTTGTGTGTGATATCATGTGCGATACAAGCGGTCCTGAGGCGTGTTTATGGATGGATGGATGGATATCAGGTGTGATACAAGCGGTCCTGCAGCGTGTTTACTTGTGTGTGATATCATGTGCGATACAAGCGGTCCTGCAGACTGTTTACTTGTGTGTGATATCATGTGTGATACAAGCGGTCCTGCAGACTGTTTACTTGTGTGTGATATCCTGGGCGATACAAGCGGTCCTGAGGTGTGTTTATGGATGGATGGATGGATATCAGGTGTGATACAAGCGGTCCTGCAGCGTGTTTACTTGTGTGTGATATCATGTGTGATACAAGCGGTCCTGCAGCGTATTTGTGTGTGATATCATGTGTGATGCGGGGGGTCCTGCAGTGTGTTTACTTATGTGGGATATCATGTGCGATACAAACGGTCCTGCAGCGTGTTTACTTGTGTGTGATATCATGTGTGATACAAGCGGTCCTGCATTGTTTATTTGTGTGTGATATCATGTGTGATGCAAGCGGTCCTGCAGCGTGTTGACTTGTGTGTGATATCATGTGCGATACAAGCGGTCCTGCAGACTGTTTACTTGTGTGTGATAGCATGTGTGATACAAGCGGTCCTGCAGACTGTTTACTTGTGTGTGTGATATCATGGGCGATATAGATATAAGCAGTCCTGCATCGTGTTTACATGTGTGTGATATCATGTGTGATACAAGCGGTCCTGCAGAGTGTTCACTTGTGTGTGATATCATGTGCGATACAAGCAGTCCTGTAGCGTGTTTACTTGTGTGTGATATCATGTGTGATACAAGCATTTCTGCAGAGTGTTTACTTGTGTGTGATATCATGTGCGATACAAGCGGTCCTGCAGACTGTTTACTTGTGTGTGATATCATGTGTGATACAAGCGGTCCTGCATTGTGTTTATTTGTGTGTGATATGTGCGATACAAGCGGTCCTGAGGCGTGTTTATGTATGGATGGATGGATATCAGGTGTGATACAAGCGGCCCTGTAGCGTGTTTACTTGTGTGTGATATCATGTGCGATACAAGCGGTCCTGCAGACTGTTTACTTATGTGTGATACAAGCAGTCCTGCAGACTGTTTACTTGTGTGTGATATCATGGGCGATATAGATATAAGCAGTCCTGCATCGTGTTTACATGTGTGTGATATCATGTGTGATACAAGCGGTCCTGCAGAGTGTTCACTTGTGTGTGTGATATCATGTGCGATACAAGCAGTCCTGTAGCGTGTTTACTTGTGTGTGATATCATGTGTGATACAAGCATTTCTGCAGAGTGTTTACTTGTGTGTGATATCATGTGTGATACAAGCGGTCCTGCAGACTGTTTACTTGTGTGTGATATCATGTGTGATACAAGCGGTCCTGCAGACTGTTTACTTGTGTGTGATATCATGTGTGATACAAGCGGTCCTGCAGACTGTTTACTTGTGTGTGATATCCTGGGCGATACAAGCGGTCCTGAGGTGTGTTTATGGATGGATGGATGGATATCAGGTGTGATACAAGCGGTCCTGCAGCGTGTTTACTTGTGTGTGATATCATGTGCGATACAAGCGGTCCTGCAGACTGTTTACTTGTGTGTGATATCATGTGTGATACAAGCGGTCCTGCAGACTGTTTACTTGTGTGTGATATCATGGGCGATATAGATATAAGCAGTCCTGCATCGTGTTTACATGTGTGTGATACAAGCGGTCCTGCAGAGTGTTCACTTGTGTGTGTGATATCATGTGCGATACAAGCAGTCCTGTAGCGTGTTTACTTGTGTGTGATATCATGTGTGATACAAGCATTTCTGCAGAGTGTTTACTTGTGTGTGATATCATGTGTGATACAAGCATTTCTGCAGAGTGTTTACTTGTGTGTGATATCATGTGTGATACAAGCGGTCCTGCAGACTGTTTACTTGTGTGTGATATCATGTGAAATACAAGGGTCCTGCAGCGTGTTTGTGTGTGATATCATGTGCGATACAAGCAGTCCTGTAGCGTGTTTACTTGTGTGTGATATCATGTGTGATACAAGCATTTCTGCAGACTGTTTACTTGTGTGATATCATGTGAAATACAAGGGTCCTGCAGCGTGTTTGTGTGTGATATCATGTGCGATACAAGCGGTCCTGCAGTGTGTTTACTTGTGTGTGATATCATGTGCGATACAAGCGGTCCTGCAGCGTGTTTACGGATGGATGGATGGATATCATGTGAAATACAAGGGTCCTGCAGCGTGTTTGTGTGTGATATCATGTGCGATACAAGCGATCCTGCAGTGTGTTTACTTGTGTGTGTGATATCATGGGTGATACAAGTGGTCCTGCAGCGTGTTTACGGATGGATGGATGGATATCATGTGTAATACAAGCGGTCCTGCAGCGTGTTTACTTGTGTGTGAAATCATGTGCGATACAAGCGATCCTGCAGTGTGTTTACTTGTGTGTGATATCATGTGCGATACAAGCGGTCCTGCAGTGTGTTTACTTGTGTGTGATATCATGTGCGATACAAGCGGTCCGGCAGCGTGTTTGCGGATGGATGGATGGATGGATATCATGTGTAATACAAGCGGTCCTGCAGCGTGTTTACTTGTGTGTGAAATCATGTGCGATACAAGCGATCCTGCAGTGTGTTTACTTGTGTGTGATATCATGTGCGATACAAGCGGTCCTGCAGTGTGTTTACTTGTGTGTGATATCATGGGCGATATAGATATAAGCAGTCCTGCATCGTGTTTACATGTGTGTGATATCATGTGTGATACAAGCGGTCCTGCAGAGTGTTCACTTGTGTGTGATATCATGTGCGATACAAGCAGTCCTGTAGCGTGTTTACTTGTGTGTGATATCATGTGCGATACAAGCATTTCTGCAGAGTGTTCACTTGTGTGTGATATCATGTGTGATACAAGCGGTCCTGCAGCGTATTTGTGTGTGATATCATGTGCGATACAAGCGGTCCTGCAGTGTGTTTATATGTGTGTGATATCATGTGTGATGCGAGCGGTCCTGCAGCGTGTTTACTTATGTGGGATATCATGTGCGATACAAACGGTCCTGCAGCGTGTTTACTTGTGTGTGATATCATGTGTGATACAAGCGGTCCTGCAGACTGTTTACTTGTGTGTGATATCATGAGCGATATAGATATAAGCAGTCCTGCATCGTGTTTACATGTGTGTGATATCATGTGTGATACAAGCGGTCCTGCAGAGTGTTCACTTGTGTGTGATATCATGTGCGATACAAGCAGTCCTGTAGCGTGTTTACTTGTGTGTGATATCATGTGCGATACAAGCATTTCTGCAGAGTGTTTACTTGTGTGTGATATCATGTGTGATACAAGCGGTCCTGCAGACTGTTTACCTGTGTGTGATATCATGTGAAATACAAGGGTCCTGCAGCGTGTTTACTTGTGTGATATCATGTGCGATACAAGCGGTCCTGCAGACTGTTTACTTGTGTGTGATATCATGTGTGATACAAGCGGTCCTGCAGACTGTTTACTTGTGTGTGATATCATGGGCGATATAGATATAAGCAGTCCTGCATCGTGTTTACATGTGTGTGATATCATGTGTGATACAAGCGGTCCTGCAGAGTGTTCACTTGTGTGTGTGATATCATGTGCGATACAAGCAGTCCTGTAGCGTGTTTACTTGTGTGTGATATCATGTGTGATACAAGCATTTCTGCAGAGTGTTTACTTGTGTGTGATATCATGTGTGATACAAGCGGTCCTGCAGACTGTTTACTTGTGTGTGTGATATCATGTGAAATACAAGGGTCCTGCAGCGTGTTTGTGATATCATGTGCGATACAAGCGGTCCTGCAGTGTGTTTACTTGTGTGCGATACAAGCGGTCCTGCAGCGTGTTTACGGACGGACGGATGGATGGATATCATGTGTAATACAAGCGGTCCTGCAGCGTGCTTCCTTGTGTGTGATATCATGTGCGATACAAGCGGTCCTGCAGCGTGTTTACTTGTGTGTGATATCATGTGCGATACAAGCGGTCCTGCAGTGTGTTTACATGTGCCGGGGGCTGTTAAACAATGATCTCCGGGTCTAAGTGTGTTGCTGGCCTCTGCAGGACTCCAGGGACCTGTACAGCCAGTGCCTGCGGACTTTCTGGAACTGTCCCCACTGTGACCTGTACATGCCGCTGACCCCTCTGGAGCGCATGCAGCACGAGACCACCTGCAGGCCGGCGGGCGAACAGCAGCAGGATGAAGGTCTGCAGCTTTTTTTCTTTCTTTTTTTCTCCCCCTGTATTTCAAAAATACTCATCTTTTTTAGGGGAAGACGACGTAAAGCCAGTGTCCTCGTCTCACTCCAGCCTGAGCAGAGTTTACCACTGCGACGTTTGCCACCAAGACCTGACCCTCACGCCCACAGAGATCCTCAAGCACAAAAGGCAGCACATGTACTCTGCTAAGTAAACCACCGCATTCCTACTACATAAGTTGTCACGTTGTGTAAATGGTAAATAAAAAGAGAATACAATGATTTGCAAATCCTTTTCAACTTATATTCAATTGAATAGACTGCAAAGACAACATATTTCATGTTCACACCGAGAAACTTCTTCTTTTTTTGTACAAATAATCATGAACTTAGAATTTAATGGCAGCCACACATTGCAAAAAAAGTTGTCACAGGGGCATTTTTACCACTGTGTTACATGGCCTTTCCTTTTAACAACACTCAGTAAACGTTTTTGGGAACTGAGGAGACACATTTTTGAAGTGGAATTATTTCCCATTCTTGCTTAATGTACAGCTTAAGTTGTTCAACAGTCTCCCTTCTCATATTTTAGGCTTCATATTGCTCCACACATTTTCAATGGGAGACAGGTCTGGACTACAGGCAGGCCAGTCTAGTACCCGCACTCTTTTACTATGAAGCCAGGTTGATGTAACACGTGGCTTGGCGTTGTCTTGCTGAAATAAGCAGGGGCGTTCATGGTAACGTTGCTTGGATGGCAACATATGTTGCTCCAAAACCTGTATGTACCTTTCAGCATTAATGGTGCCTTCACAGATGTGTAAGTTACCCATGTCTTGGGCACTAATACACCCCCATACCATCACAGATGCTGGCTTTTACACTTTGCGCCTAGAACAATCCGGATGGTTCTTTTCCTCTTTGGTCCGGAGTTTCCAAAAACAATTTGAAATGTGGACTCGTCAGACCACAGAACACTTTTCCACTTTGTATCAGTCCATCTTAGACGAGCTCGGGCCCAGCGAAGCAAGCGGCGTTTCTGGGTGTTGTTGATAAATGGCTTTGGCTTTGCATAGTAGAGTTTTAACTTGCACTTACAGATGTAGCGACCAACTGTAGTTACTGACAGTGGTTTTCTGAAGTGTTCCTGAGCCCATGTGGTGATATCCTTTACACACTGATGTCGCTATTTGATGCAGTACCGCCTGCGGGATCGAAGGTCCGTAATATCATGGCTTACGTGCAGTGATTTCTCCAGATTCTCTGAACCTTTTGATGATATTACGGCGCGTAGAAGGTGAAATCCCTAAATTCCTTGCAATAGCTGCTTGAGAAATGTTGTTCCTAAACAATTTGCTCAGGCATTTGTTGACAAAGTGGTGACCCTCGCCCCATCCTTGTTTGTGAACGACTGACCATTTCATGGAATCTACTTTTATACCCAATCATGGCACCCACCTGTTCCCAATTAGCCTGTTCACCTGTGGGATGTTCCAAATAAGACTGATGAGCATTTCTCAACTTTCTCAGTCTTTTTTGCCACTTGTGCCAAACATGTTGCAGGCATCAAATTCCAAATGAGCTAATATTTGCAAAAAAATAACAAAGTTTCTCAGTGTGAACATGAAATATCTTGTCTTTGCAGTCTATTTAATTGAATATAAGTTGAAAAGGATTTGCAAATCATTGCATTCTGTTTTTATTGACCATTTAAACAACGTGACAACTTCACTGCTTTTGGCTTTTGTGTTATCATTATGATGATGAAGATTGATGCAATAAATCACAATTTTTTTCCCTCATTCATCCCCCAAAAGTTGGTGCAAAAAGGACAGCAGCGTGTAAAATATAGAGTGAGGGTTTAATAACGATACAAACCCACCATATGTAACACCTCAAAGCAGCACATTGGCACAAAGTCAGAAGTAAGACAGCACGGAAGAGTAAAAACCTGCCTCCAAAGCAAATAAAGATCATCAGAATAAATATCTCCATAAATAAATATTACTTTCCAACTCATAAATACTACATTGTAAAAGATGCACATTGGCAGAAATCAAAGAGTGGTGAGTACAGAGTTACTTGGAAATTAAAAAGGGATTGATTACTCAAATCAAAAGGCACATTTATTAAGATGTAAGAAGAATGGGGATGAGGGGAGGGGAGGGGGGACAGCATCAAGGAAGGAAGGAAGGAAGGAAGGAAGGAAGGTGTGCACGATGGCTTTACTGCTTTGGTCCATCTGCATCTTCAAGTCAGCGTGTGTGTGTGTGTGTGTGTGTGTGTGTGTGTGTGTGTGTGTGTGTGTGTGTGGAATGGCAGTTTTACTTTCCTGGAACAACCTCGTTAGGAAGGTAGAGGTGACAAGGGGCGTGGCCTAATTGAACGCAATACTATAGAGCCAAACTACTGCCCAAACTCACATAAACATTGTTACTCACGCCCAATGATTGGCAAGTTAAAAAAAAAAAAAAAAAAAAACATGTTTCATGATTGGCAAGTTAAAAAAAACAAACATGTTTCTTTCATTAAAAATAACAGGATTCCAAAGTATAAAAAATGTTTTCTTCAATTAAAAAAAAAGGATCGGCAAGTGTGAAAACTATTTTCTTCAAGTTGAAACTGATATTCCATGTGATCCACACACCTGCACTCTACAACCACAGGTGGCGCTGCTAAGTCCATTTAGGGAACGACTGTTGTTGGCGCATGGTGCCGTCTGCCCAAAATAACAAGAAGAATTAGGGTGGGGACAGAAGAGAGGGGAAGTTTAAACTGAAGAAAATTGTTTGTTTTTTTACATGAAACTTTTTTTTTAATACTTACGAATCGCTCATTTCATTGAAGAAATGTGTTTTTATACTTGTTTTTTAGACACAGAAAATAGTTTTTATACTTACAAATAGTTCATTTAATTGAAGAAAATTGCTTTTTTACTTGTGAGTCTTTTCTTTGAAAAAAATTGTCTGCGAAACAGTGTTTTTATTGAAAATAATTTTTATGCTTATGAATATTTTTTTACTAGCAGAAAATAGTTTTTTTTAACTTGCGAATCGTTTTTTATTGGAAGAAATTAGTTGTTTGTTTTTTTACTTACGAGTCGTGTTTTTGAAGAAAATTATTTTATACTTTTTTTAATTGAAGAACTTTTTGTTTTTTACGAATCGTTTTTTGAATGAAGACATTTTTTTATTATAAGAAATGTGTTTTTATACTTAGGAATTGTTTTTTAGATACAGAAAATAGTTTTTATACTCACAAATAATTCATTTAATTGAAGAAAATAGTTTTTCTACTTGAGTCGTTTTTTAATTGAAAAAAATTATGTTTGCGAATCAGTGTTTTTGTTGAAGAAAATTATTTTTATACTTTTACTAGCAGAATATAGTTTTTTTTAAACTTGCGAATCGTTTTTTATTGAAGAAAATATTTTTTGCTTGTCAATAACGTTTTAATAATTTTTTTTTAAATTTGCGAATAATGTTTTTAATCGAAGACATTTGTTTTTTTACTTACGAATCGTTTCTTTTTATTTGAAGAAAATCATTTTTATACTTATAAATCATTTTTTACCAGCAGAAAATTTTTTATGAAAGAAATGTGTTTTTTGCCTGAGAATCGTTTAGTCGAAGAAAATGTGTTTTTTTTTATTTGCCAACATTTTTTTCAATCGAAGAAATGTTTTTTTATTTACGAATAATTATTTTAAATGAAGAAAATTGTTTTAAAACTTGCAAATCGTTTTTTTGAATTTGAAAAATCGTTTTTTTAATTGAAGAAAATTGTTTTTATACTTTTTTATACATTTTTAACTAGCAAGAAATAGTTTTTTTTACTTGCGAATCGTTCATTTAATTGAAGAAATTAGTTGGTTTTCTTGCAAATAATTTTTGTAATTTAAGAAAAAACATTTTTTAACCTGCAAATCGTTTTTTTAATTGAAGAAAATTGTTTTTATACTTATGAATCATTTTTTGCTTCAGAATAATTTTTTAGTTGAAGAAAATGTGTTTTTTTATTTGCCAAAAATATTTTCAATCGAAGAAATGTTTTTACTGACGAATAATTATTTTAAAAGAAGAATATTGTTTTTAAACTTGCGAATCGTTTTTTTTAATGTGGAAAATCGTTTTTTTAATTGAAGAAATTTGTTTTTATACTTTTTTATACATTTTTAACTAGCAGGAAATCGTTTTTTTTTACTTGCGAATCGTTCATTTAATTGAAGAAATTAGTTATTTTTCTTGCTAATCATTTTTTTAATTGAAGAATTTTTTTTATTTTTTTTAACTTGCGAATCATTCTTTTAATTGACAAAAACAGTTTTCGTGCCTGCTAATAATTTTTTAAATGCAAAATAGTTTGTTGTGTTGGGCGTGACTAAAAGCATTTTTGTGTGTAATTTCCCTTTGTACAATACTGAGAGGATAATAACTTCCGTCATGCTTCCATCTTTAACCCATTCAGTCTGCTCCACGTCTGATTTGTCGTCATGGCGACGTCGCAATTTGCTGAGAGAACTTTCCAGAACAAAACTTGACGTTTGTGTGACAAGTTTGTGTGTCGTCTGTTTTTGCAGCTTCTTTGAGGCTACGCTCGTGAAGGGCGGAGCTAAATGCGCTCTTGTCTGCTGATTGGTCGACAGACTTGTGCATCAGAATGTCATTGGCTACTGTAATCCCTGGCTGTTAATTGGTTCCGGGCCTGACCGTGGGTAAATTAGCTTTCGCAAAGTAGGAATTATTGGTTGTAAATGGAACATTTTTATATTTAGAGCATAAAACAGTTAATTATGACCATTATGAGACATGACACTGCTTTAAAAAGAAACATTTGTAATTGAGGCCAAAAACTATGTAGAATACGCTTTAAAAAAAAAAAAAGAGCAAATTGTAAACTGGTAGTTTGGCGAGGGAAAATAACTGTTAGTAAGATTATATACGATGACATTTTTAATCAGATTAATCTAACTTTCCAATTTGGATGAATCACCGGTGAAAACTACCTTGCATCATTTACATCAACTCCAAAAGGAGCCCAATAGATGGACACAAATGCACTTTTACCTTTTAAATGTCGACTTAAATCATGTATTTGCTCAAAACTTGGTAAGACTGATTAATGCAAGCATTTTTAACCACATGTTATTTTCACCAGTGAAGGCTAAGTGAGTGTATGGCACACTCACTACCTGCGCTGATACTGTGTTCGTGTTTCATAATGGTCATCTGTCGGTCATATTTGGCCAATATAATAGTTTTTTAAGGGATACGATACGCACAATTCTGGTCAATAAGCTAAATAGCGAAGGGGAAAAAATGACCTTATTTGGCGCCATAGGGTTAAAATGGTGCCACACTTTGGGGTTTTTTCTCTGAAATCAACGCCACTCCTTCTCCACGTCGTACGGGCCGAAGAAGTCACATCCTTCACGTGTGTTCTCTTAAAGTGACACACACGTCCTGTGACACGGTGTCAGTTTCGTAAGGCATCGGTGCTTCAGTATCGTTTGTTCCGTCGCTAATTTGATCTGTTGAAATCATTAGAACTGAAATGTGGGTGTTTGTCGTTATTACGCCTGCAGAAACATGTCCTGACTCAGCAAAATGTGACCGACGGCGGTGAAAAGTGAGCGAGAGGAGGGAGGATTTCAAGTTAGTTCACGTTTGTCTGCGAGCGCGTCGCCGCCGTTTGCTGCTCACCAATGGAGTGAAATCACTGCCAAACACGTTGTTACTCACACCCCACCATACATAAAAACATTTCTTCCATTAAAAAAAAAACGATTCTCAAGTATAAAATAAATTTTCTGCAAGTAATAAACGATTGGCGTGTATAAAAACTATTTTCTTTAAGTTTTGGCAGTAATATTCTACACACACTTGCACTCAGAGCACCCTCTACAACGACAGGTGGCGCTGCTGAGTCAATTTAAGGCCGTCAGAGCTACTGTTATTCGCGCATGGTGCCGTCCGCCCAAAATAACAAAGAAGAAGAAGCAGGACAGAAGAGAGGGGAAACTTACAGGTTAACTTATAGGTTGAACTTGTGGTTGTGGATGGCACAGGGTGGAATATTAATGCTCTAAGAAAACAGTTTTTATACTTACAAATTGTTTCTTTCAATTGACAAATCATTTCTATATTCCCGTATAGTTTTTTTTACTTGCAGAATTTTCATTTTACTTGCTGAAAATTTTATTTTTACTTGCGAATCGTTTTTTAAATTGAAGAAAAAGAATTTATACTTACGAATCGTTTTTTTACTGGCAAAAAAATGTTTTTATATTTAGAAATCATTTTTTTAAATTAAAGAAAATAGTTTTTAATACTTACAAATACAGTTTTTTACTTGCAGAACATTTTTAATTGTTTTTTACTATTTTTAATTGAAGAAAATATTTATTTGCAAATCGTTTTTTTAAATTGAAAATAATTGTTTTACTTGTAGAAAATTGGATTTTACTTGTCGTTTTTTCAAACTGAAGAAAATAATTTTGTGCAAATCTTTTTTTTTTTTATTGAAGAAAACAGTTTCCATACTTGCGAATCGTTTTTTTACTTGCTGAAAATTATTTTACTTGCAGAAAGTTTTTTTTTTGCAAGGCGTTTTTTACTTGCAGAAAATAGATTTTATACTTGCAAAAACAAATGTACCGGTACTTGCAGAAAATTGGATTTTTACTTGCATATTATTATTTGTATTGAAGAAAATAATTTGTATACTTGTTAATAATTTTTTAAATGAAAGAAAATAGTTTTTATACTTGCAAATCGATTTTTTTACTTGTTGACATGTTTTTTTTTACTTGCAGAAATGGGTTTTTTTCCCACGAGGCGTTTTTTTACTTTCAGAAATCGTCTTTATACTTACAAATATTTATTTACTTGCAGAAAACTTTTTTTTACTTGCAAATCATTTTTATTGAAGAAAATTGGTTTTATACTCACTAATTGTTTTTTAATTAAATAAAATATTTCTTAATACTTTTAAATTGAAGAAAATAGGTTTTATAATTCAAGAACATTATTGTTTTTTTTACTTGCAAATCATTTTTTAATGGAAGAAAATTGTGTTTTCTTTTACTTTCGAATAATTTTTCTATTGAATTTTTTTTTTTTTACTTATGAATCGTTTTTTAATGGAAGAAATTTGTTTTTTTCACTTGCAAATATTTTTTTAATTGAAGAAAATTGTTTTATTTTTACTCATTAATCGTTTTTTAATGGAAGGGAAAAAAATCACTTGCAAATAATTTTTTCATTGAAGAAAATGTATTTTTTGTTTTTTTAATTATGAATCGTTTTTTAATTTAATAATTAATTTTTTTTACTTGCAAATCATTTTTGTAATCGAAGATTTTTTTTTTTTTACTAAAGAATCGTTTTTATTAAAAAAAAAAGTTTAACTTGCAAATCATTTCTTAATTGAAGACATTTTTTTTTTACTTGCAAATCGTTTTTAATGGAAGAAATTTGTGTTTTTTTACTTGTGAATCTTTTTTTATTTAAAGTAAATTGGGGTTTTTTTTTTAAATCGTTCGTTGAATCGCTTTTTATATGAAGAAAATTGTTTGGTTTTTTTACTTATGAATTGTTTTTAATTTAATTTTTTTTTTACATGCAAATCATTTTGTAATTGAATAACTTTTTTTTTATCGTTTTTAATTGAAGAATTGTTTTTTTTTTACTTGCAAATCATTTTTTAATTGAAGAAAAAAAAATTGTAACTTATGAATCGTTTTTTAATTGAAGAAAATTGTTTTGTTTTTTTACTTGCAAATCGTTTTTAATGGAAGAAAATTGTGTTGTTTTTTTTACTTGTGAATCTTTTTTTATTTGAAGTAATTTGGTTTTTTTTTATCGTTTTAATCGTTCGTTGAATCGTCTTTTATTTGAAGAAAATTTTTGCTTTTTTACTTATGAATCATTTTTTACTTGAAGAAAATATTTGTTTTTTTTACTTATGAATTGTTTTTTAATTGAAAAATTTAGTTTTTTGACTTGCAAATAATTTATTAATAGAAGAAAATAGTTTGTGAACAGTTGGGCGTGAGTAAAAAGATGCTTGTGGAGTAATTTCACTCCGTCCTTAGAAGCCAATCCATTAGGCACACCAGCGCTTCCTAATACTCTGACCTGTCCTCTTTACTTTTTGTACCGGCCGTCGTCATGCAGGCGTACCTAATGTTGCGGCCCCTTGCCAGTTCGCACGCGTCAGGATTCACTTTTCCCCCCCGACGTTGGCGTACAAAAATACTCCTTCATTGCACTTTTTTATCCTCAGATTATTAGCAGGGTTCGTTTTTCTTTGGGGGAGATGAAACTTCCTTGAACTCCCCACAGTTACAAAGCACCGTCACGGTTGTCATTGCAGCTAGTAATTGTCCTCTGGTCCCTCCTCCAGCTCGTGGACGTGTGGCGTGAGGTAAAGTTTGGAGGTAAAGGGCGACTCATCTGACCACGGATGACGCAGGCGAACACAAAAGCGTTTCCCCTCCCGTGTGTGTGGTAGCGTGTCTGACGTGTACTAAAATAGACCGACCATCTTTGTTTGTCTAAAGGAGCACATCATGGTTACCCACCCTGGTCCTTTGCGTTGACAAGTCTCTGCTCGCTAATTCTACATTAGCGGGGTCCAAGGCTCCGTGCGGCGCCACAGAACCCGGGCCGAGCGGCCTCCTCGGCGGGCGTGGACGAGTCCAGAAGGCCCCGGGTTGAGAAGAGAGAGCGGAATGCAGTGGAGGGGCTTCCGGGCTCCGCACCCTCGCCGAGAGAGCCCTCCCGACCCGAGCCCGGTCTCACCGGACCGCCTTGTGCTTCCCCCCGCAGCAGCCGCACCTCTCGCCGCAGCGCAGGCAGGCGCGCAGAGGCAGGTAGCAGCACATGCAGGGCACGAAGAGCGACAGGACCACGAGGGCCAACCAGCGGGCGCAGCAGAGGGGGTGCGGGTGGCCCCCCAGGGAGTCATCGCACGAGCACGGCTCCCAGAACTCCCCCTCGGAGTCCGACATGCAGTGGTAGAGCAGGCTCTCTGCGCACCACACGCAGGTCCACTGGCGCAGGCAGTGCAGGGCCGGGTCCGGGGCGTCCCTGCAGCGGCCCCGCCCGTTTTCCGAGGCGCTGAACACGGAGCGGCAGTACACGCAGCGGGACGAGCACGACGACGACGCCTGGGGACACGGGCTGTCGTCGTCAGGAGAGATGGCCCCCGGGTCCCCTCCTCCCCTCTTACGAGTCCGCGACCGAGGCGTTGCCAAGGAGGTGTGTATGCAGCAGGGCGAAGGGGAGCCTTTGCCGGTCTCCTGGGGGGAGCCGGCCCCTGAGGACACGCCGGACACAGCGTTGGGGATGGACATGCAGGTGGGCGAGGAGGAGGACAGACGCTGGGCGGCCTTGCTGTCCAAACTCACGGTCACCTCGCAGCCCGCCGTCCCCGCTTCCTTCTCGAAGCGGACCACGCACAACTCCGTCTTGTCCTGATGACTCCCCCCGCTCTCGACCACCACGCCCCCGGTCAGCCCCCCGACCATAGTCCTGGTGGCTCCGGCTCGCCGGTAGTCCTCGTACCCTCTGGACCCCCACAGGTCCTTGCAGGGATCCACGCTGCGCAGGTCCCCCTCCTCCAGCAGCGAGATGGTAGGCGAGAGGGGGGACAGAGGCGACGAGGCCGGAGGGGAGGGTGGAGCAGGCGGCAGCGGAGCCAGGGGGTTTAACGGAGTGGTCGTTTGCTGTCCCGGCCTGGTGTGGATCTGCACAGATGGTGTAAAGTTACAGAGTCAGGAAGAGAATGTCCCGCTGAGGACCACTTATCTCACATCTCACATTTAATCCGAGCAGAGGTCACTTTCCTCTTAATTTGACTTCCTGTACAAGCAGACACTGGACTCCGGGAAGGCCCAAACAATCAACTTAAGCCTGATCCTACACCAAGACCAGTTCAGCACAAAATGTGTGCTTATATGGTCACCTTTTTAGCCCCCTTCATGAGGGTACCAACCAACCCTGTCGCACCTGAGCAGGCGTCTGCATGGTTCCGCCGGATCCGAAACTGAACTCCTCGGTCCGCACGAAGCAGGTGGCGGATGACTCGCTGGTCACTATGGTGATGGGTTTGGGGAGCATCTCCTTCCTGCTATTGGACGAGGACTCACTTCCTGTATGGGACTGGCAGAGGCCGCACATCATCATCATATATGACTCAACACTCAGGAAGACTACGATAGCTTGTCCTACTTGTGTAACCCTGACATTTGGTTCTGGAAAAAGTACCAAGCCTGTGGTTGGGGGACTAGACTCTTTCACTGTTTAGGTCCCTTTTGTATCCAGGATGTGGTTCTTGTACTTTTTAGGGGTACAATTTATTGTTTGAAAACATACAATATCCATCCAGCCATCCATTTTCTACCGCTTGTCCCTGGTAACAATAACAATACCTGACTTTTTGGACCTGGAACAAGTACAAACATTTCCATTGGGGTCTAGTAATTATTTAGTCCTCTGAGGTACATTAACAAGGTCCAAAATCTTTTTTTTGGTTGCTATTTTCTAAAGTTCTTCTTCTACACACATTTGATTTTTGCATACGAGTTCCTTTTTCGACATTGAAATGGTACAAATAGTTACCCGATAGACTAATTTTACTCTTAAAAAGTTAAAGTACCAATGATTGTCACACACACACTAGGTGTGGCGAAATTATTCTCTGCATTTAACCCATCACCCTTGATCACCCCCTGGGAGGTGAGGGGAGCAGTGGGCAGCAGCGGTGGCCGCGCCCGGGAATCATTTTTGGTGATTTAACCCCCAATTCCAACCCTTGATACTGAGTGCCATGCAGGGAGGTAATGGGTCCCATTTTTATAGTCTTTGGTATGACTCGGCCGGGGTTTGAACCCACAACCTACCGATCTCAGGGCGGACACTCTAACCACTAGGCCACTGAGTAGGTAGTACGGGGTATTTTGGTGTCGTACCAGGATATGTAGACTCTTGTTGATTTTTGTACCCTTAGGGGTACTTTAACTGGTTGGCTTTACAAGTTGGGAACATACTAGTGTCTTTTTTAGATCTTGAAAAGGTACCATTGGTTACACTGGAGTACCCTGGGACCCTGGAAGGACTTAAAGGATAGACTCCTGGTTCACTCTAGTACACTTCATAGTACAAGGTCCAAAACATTTTTTTGTTACCTTTTGTACACTTGACTTTTACACCTTAGCAACATAGTTGTAGCTTTTTGGACCTGTAAAAGGTACCAATATTCACCTCGTAGTACTGGGGACCTTGGACTGCTTTAAGGGGGGATGGACTTCTGGTACAGCTCTGTTTATTATACAAGGTCCAAAACTGTCCCTGGATTGTTACCTTTTGTACACTTGACTTTTACACCTTAGCAACATAGTTGTATCTTTTTGGATCTGTAAAAGGTACCATCATTCACCTCGTAGTACTGGGGACATTGGACTGCCTTAAGGGATAGACTCTTGGTACTTCCCCATTTCATTGTACAAGTTTCAAGACTGTTCATGGGGCACTTCATTTTGTACACTTAACTTTTAGAATTTTGGAACATGTCTTGTTGTACACTTTTGGACCTGTAAAAAGGTACCAATATTGTCTTTGGACTACTGGGGACCCTGGCCTTCTTTAAGGGTGGATGGACTCCTGGTACACTTCTGTGTCATTGCACAAGGTCCAAAACTGTACCTGGATTGTTACCTTTTATAAACTTGACTTTTACACTTTTTGGGTCTTTTAAAAAAGGTATCAATCTTAACTCTGGAGTACTGGGGATCCCCTGGCTGCCTTAAGGGATACACTCTTGGTATATTCCCGTTTCATTGTACAATGTTCAAACTGTTCTTGGGTTGTTACTTTTTGTACAATTAACTTTTAGAATTTTGGAGCATAATGTAGTTATACATTACCAATATTCACCTTGGAGTATTGGGGACCCCAGCCTGCTTTAAGGGGAGGGGGGGGAACTCCTGGTACACTTCTGTTTCATTGTACAAAGTCTTAAACTGTCCCTGGATTGTTACCTTTTGTACACTTGGATTTATATTCGTATAACATTTTTGGACCTGTAAAAGGTACCAATATTCACCTTGGAGTATTGGGGACCCCGGCCTGCTTTAAAGGGTGGATGGACTACTGGTACACTTTAGTTTATGTACAAGGTCCAAATCAGTCCCTGGGTTTCCACCTTTTGTACACTTGGATTTATTTTCGTATAACATTTTTGGACCTGTAAAAGGTACCAATATACACTTTGGAGTACTGGGGGCCACGGCCTGCTTTGAGGGGGGGAATGGACTACTGGTACACTTCTGTTTATTGTACAAGATCCAAATCGGTCCCTGGATTGTTACCTTTTCTACTCTTGGATTTACAAACCCCGTTTCCATATGAGTTGGGAAATTGTGTTAGATGTAAATATAAACGGAATACAATGATTTGCAAATCCTTTTCAACCCATATTCAGTTGAATATGCTCCAAAGACAAGATATTTGATGTTCAAACTCAAACTTTATTTTATTTTTTGCAAATAATAATTAACACGTGCCAAAGTAGTTGGGAAAGGGCATGTTCACCACTGTGTTACATGGCCTTTCCTTTTAACAACACTCAATAAACGATTGGGAACTGAGGAAACTATTGTTGAAGCTTTGAAAGTGGAATTCTTTCCCATTCTTGTTTTATGCAGAGCTTCAGTCGTTCAACAGTCCGGGGTCTCCGCTGTCGTATTTTAGGCTTCATAATGCGCCACACATTTTCAATGGGAGACAGGTCTGGACTGCAGGCGGGCCAGGAAAGTACTTGCACTCTTTTTTTACGAAGCCACGCTGTTGTAACACGTGCTGAATGTGACTTGGCATTGTCTTGCTGAAATAAGCAGGGGCGTCCATGAAAAAGACGGCGCTTAGATGGCAGCATATGTTGTTCCAAAACCTGTATGTACCTTTCAGCATTAATGGTGCCTTCACAAATGTGTAAGTTACCCATGTTTTGGGCACTAATACACCCCCATACCATTGCAGATGCTGGCTTTTCAACTTTGTGCCTATAACAATCCGGATGGTTCGCTTCCCCTTTGGTCCGGATGACACGATGTTGAATATTTCCAAAAACAATTTGAAATATGGACTCGTCAGACCACAGAACACTTTTCCACTTTGCATCAGTCCATCTTAGATGATCTCGGGTCCAGAGAAGCCGGCGTAGTTTCTGGGTGTTGTTGATAAATGCATAGTAGAGCTTTAACTTGCACTTACAGATGGAGCGACCAACTGTAGTTACTGACAGTGGGTTTTTGAAGTGTTCCTGAGCCCATGTGGTGATATCCTTTACACACTGATGTCGCTTGTTGATACAGTGCAGCCTGAGGGGTCGAAGGTCACGGTCATTCAATGTTGGTTTCCGGCTATGGCGCTTACGTGGAGTGATTTCTCCAGATTCTCTGAACCTTTTGATGATGTTATGGACCGTAGATGTTGAAATCCCTGAATTTCTTGCAATTGCACTTTGAGAAACTATTTGCTCACGCAGTTGTGGACAAAAGGGGTGTACCTCGCCCCCATCCTTTCTTGTGAAAGACTGAGCATTTTTTGGGAAGCTGTTTTTATACCCAATCATGGCACCCACCTGTTCCCAATTAGCCTGCACACCTGTGGGATGTTTGATGAGCATTCCTCAACTTTATCAGTCTTTATTGCCACCTTTCCCAACTTCTTTGTCACGTGTTGCTGGCATCAAATTCTAAAGTTAATGATTATTTGCCAAAAAAAAAAAAAAAGTTTATCAGTTTGAACATCAAATATGTTGTCTTTGTAGCATATTCAATTGCATATGGGTTGAAAATGATTTGCAAATCATTGTATTCCGTTTATATTTACATCTAACTTCCCAACTCATATGGAAACGGGGTTTGTACATTTTTGGACCCGCAAAAGGTACCGTCATCCTAGTGGTTAGAGTGTCCGCCCTGAGATCGGTAGGTTGTGAGTCATACCAAAGACTATAAAAATGGGACCCATTACCTCCCTGCTTGGCACTCAGCATCAAGGGTTGGAATTGGGGGTTAAATCACCAAAATGATTCCCGGGCGCGGCCACCGCTGCTGCCCACTGCTCCCCTCACCTCCCAGGGGGTGATCAAGGGTGATGGGTCAAATGCAGAGAATAATCTCGCCACATCTAGTGTGTGTGTGACAATCATTGGTACTTTAACTTTTAACTTTAACTTTAAAAGGACTCCCAAATGTATAGTCCGAATCACAAACCGGTGTACTCACAGCTTGGCCGTCATCTTCAGTGTCTGCCTCCTCCGGCGTGGACGACGAGGGCGAGTCGGAGCCTGAAAGACATCAGCAGAGCGGCGGTTCTATACTTGTTCACGGCGCAGGTCTACGTTGCTTATTCACCTCGGTCCAGCTTGTCCAAGATGGCCTGCAGACCCTTCTCGAAGGAGATGGCGTCGGCGGGACTCTGGAAGGTGAGTCCAAACTTGCGCTCGTCCACCCGCCAGTGGTGAAAGATGGGGTTAACCTTGTTGTAGACCAGCCCCCTCTGGACGGCGCACTCCAACACGGGCTGGAGACACAACCGGAGTGAGTGGCGGCGGCCGCGGTGACCCCCGCTCCGAGAAGGTGAGACTCACCGCCCGGTCTCGCAGCCTCTCCCCGCGTATGACGTGCTCTCTCCGCCCCCGGCCGTTGCTGCTCCGCCCCTTGCATATGACCACGTGACTGAGGCCGCCACCCCCGAGGGGCACCCAGCCGCCGCTGGAGTCGTCACGTGTCATCACCACCGCGCGAACACGCACGCTGGCGCGGGAAGGGAAAGAAAGGGGGTGGATGGACAACAACAACAACAACAACAACAACAAAAAGGAAAGAACGAGCCGTCCCCGCACGTCAATGAACGCGCGCACGTTTTGCTCCAACGTGCACACGCAAAACCTCGCGATGCTTCCAGCGTCGTGTCCCCCGCCCCCCCCCCCCTCCTCCCCACGAACGCCAGCAGACATACATGTCGGCCCTTTTTTTTTTTTTATGAATGGGACGGAACCAGGCGCGACAAATTCCGCGCAAATCGCGAGAATGACAGCGGCGGGAAAAGAAGGCGTGCGCGGGTGACGGACGAAGGAGGGCCGGAAACACGTTTCATTCATAAAGTTCCCCTGTGGAAAAATCATAATGGAAGGCTGACACGTTGATAAAAATCACGACGCCTCGTCTTGAATGGCGCGATGCCCCCCCACTCCCCCCTCCCTCCCTCCTCCTCCTCCTCCTCCTCCTCCCCCGCGCCATGTTTGGCGGTTATATCGCTACATTTGCAAGATCGTGGATGACAAAGATGTCGGGACTTACTCGCCCTCCATGGCCGCCGCTCGCAGCGGGCTCTCCTCGCGCTCTGGTCCGCAAACACACGCCGATGGCGCTCACATCCTCCCCGCATCCGCTCTCTCCTCCTCCTCCTCGTCGTCGTCGTCTCAGTCCCGCCAGCACCGCCGCCGCCACCACCCCCCCTCGCCACGACCCGGCCCGGCCCGGCCCGGCTCGGCCTGGCTCGGCTCAGCCCGCCTCGGTGTCGTCTCTGTGGATCAGGACAGGCTCCAGGTTGCAGCAGCCATTTTCCGCTGGCAGCATCCTCCCTCCTCCTCCATCCCTCCCCCTCCCCCCCCCCTCTCTCTCTCTTTCTCTCTCTCTCTCTCTCTCTACCTGCGCTAATCATTGACAGGCTCGTCCACGCGGCGCGGCCATGTGACGCTGTATGCAATGCAAATACGTCCCTGCGTCGTTTGGCGGCTCTTTTCTGCCTTCCCGTGAGCACGTGATCGCCGTTCAAAAAAGCACCAGGCTTGTTTCAGCACCGTGGACAGCGAGCAGGCCACGCGTGTACATGCCGCCTCTCTCGCCGCGACACCGGGAACAACAAAGAAGTCTAAAAAGCTGGCAGCAGAGACGAAAGAAAAAGTGGTAGATGTGTGTGTGTATAAATGTATGTTTATATATGTGTATGTATGTGTATTGTACCCCGCCTTCCGCCCGATTGTAGCTGAGATAGGCTCCAGCGCCCCCCGCGACCCCAAAGGGAATAAGCGGTAGAAAATGGATGGATGGATGGATATTAATATTAATATATACTGTATTTATATATATATATATATACATATACACACACACACACACACACATACAGGTAAAAGCCAGTAAATTAGAATATTTTGAAAAACTTGATTTATTTCAGTAATTGCATTCAGCTCTCACTGGATCGGTTCGCAGCCGAGTGTGAAGCGACTGGGATGAGAATCAGCACCTCCAAGTCCGAGTCCATGGTTCTCGCCCGGAAAAGGGTGGAGTGCCATCTCCGGGTTGGGGAGGAGATCTTGCCCCAAGTGGAGGAGTTCAAGTACCTCGGAGTCTTGTTCACGAGTGAGGGAAGAGTGGATCGTGAGATCGACAGGCGGATCGGTGCGGCGTCTTCAGTAATGCGGACGCTGTATCGATCCGTTGTGGTGAAGAAGGAGCTGAGCCGGAAGGCAAAGCTCTCAATTTACCGGTCAATCTACGTTCCCATCCTCACCTATGGTCATGAGCTTTGGGTTATGACCGAAAGGACAAGATCACGGGTACAAGCGGCCGAAATGAGTTTCCTCCGCCGGGTGGCGGGGCTCTCCCTTAGAGATAGGGTGAGAAGCTCTGCCATCCGGAGGGAGCTCAAAGTAAAGCCACTGCTCCTCCACATCGAGAGGAGCCAGATGAGGTGGTTCGGGCATCTGGTCAGGATGCCACCCGAGCGCCTCCCTAAGGAGTTGTTTAGGGCATGTCCGACCGGTAGGAGGCCACGAGGAAGACCCAGGACACGTTGGGAAGACTATGTCTCCCGGCTGGCCTGGGAACGCCTCGGGATCCCCCGGGAGGAGCTGGACGAAGTGGCTGTGGAGAGGGAAGTCTGGGCTTCCCTGCTTAGGCTGCTGCCCCCGCGACCCGACCTCGGATAAGCGGAAGAAGATGGATGGATGGATGGCATTCAAAAGGTGTAACTTGTACATTATATTTATTCATTGCACACAGACTGATGCATTCAAATGTTTATTTCATTTAATTTTGATGATTTGAAGTGGCAACAAATGAAAATCCAAAATTTCGTGTGTCACAAAATTAGAATATTACTTAAGGCTAATACAAAAAAGGGATTTTTAGAAATGTTGGCCAACTGAAAAGTATGAAAATGAAAAATATGAGCATGTACAATACTCAATACTTGGTTGGAGCTCCTTTTGCCTCAATTACTGCGTTAATGCGGCGTGCCATGGAGTCGATGAGTTTCTGGCACTGCTCAGGTGTTATGAGAGCCCAGGTTGCTCTGATAGTGGCCTTCAACTCTTCTGCGTTTTTGGGTCTGGCATTCTGCATCTTCCTTTTCACAATACCCCACAGATTTTCTATGGGGCTAAGGTCAGGGGAGTTGGTGGGCCAATTTAGAACAGAAATACCATGGTCCGTAAACCAGGCACGGGTAGATTTTGCGCTGTGTGCAGGCGCCAAGTCCTGTTGGAACTTGAAATCTCCATCTCCATAGAGCAGGTCAGCAGCAGGAAGCATGAAGTGCTCTAAAACTTGCTGGTAGACGGCTGCGTTGACCCTGGATCTCAGGAAACAGAGTGGACCGACACCAGCAGATGACATGGCACCCCAAACCATCACCCAACCATGCAAATTTTGCATTTCCTTTGGAAATCGAGGTCCCAGAGTCTGGAGGAAGACAGGAGAGGCACAGGATCCACGTTGCCTGAAGTCTAGTGTAAAGTTTCCACCATCAGTGATGGTTTGGGGTGCCATGTCATCTGCTGGTGTCGGTCCACTCTGTTTCCTGAGATCCAGGGTCAACGCAGCCGTCTACCAGCAAGTTTTAGAGCACTTCATGCTTCCTGCTGCTGACCTGCTCTATGGAGATGGAGATTTCAAGTTCCAACAGGACTTGGCGCCTGCACACAGCGCAAAATCTACCCGTGCCTGGTTTACGGACCATGGTATTTCTGTTCTAAATTGGCCCGCCAACTCCCCTGACCTTAGCCCCATAGAAAATCTGTGGGGTATTGTGAAAAGGAAGATGCAGAATGCCAGACCCAAAAACGCAGAAGAGTTGAAGGCCACTATCAGAGCAACCTGGGCTCTCATAACACCTGAGCAGTGCCAGAAACTCATCGACTCCATGCCACGCCGCATTAACGCAGTAATTGAGGCAAAAGGAGCTCCAACCAAGTATTGAGTATTGTACATGCTCATATTTTTCATTTTCATACTTTTCAGTTGGCCAACATTTCTAAAAATCCCTTTTTTGTATTAGCCTTAAGTAATATTCTAATTTTGTGACACACGGAATTTTGGATTTTCATTTGTTGCCACTTCAAATCATCAAAATTAAATGAAATAAACATTTGAATGCATCAGTCTGTGTGCAATGAATAAATATAATGTACAAGTTACACCTTTTGAATGCAATTACTGAAATAAATCAAGTTTTTCAAAATATTCTAATTTACTGGCTTTTACCTGTGTGTATATATATATATATATATATATTTATTTATTTATATGTATATATATATATATATATATATATCAGTGACGTGCAGTCACTAGAGGCAGGTGAGGCCATCATGGAAAGAAAAAACATGTAAAAAGAAATGTTTTTTATTAAATTGTTACATGTATCCAGTGATTATACTATAAAGTTATTTTCCATTTAACTTCACCCGTTTTAGATTATTTTTATTTAAAATCGCTGAATTTTCACATTTGCCGTTCAAATACTGAGAAGAGACGGTGCGGTGAACAGCAGCCAGTTGAGGCACGTCACTGTGTTGTGCCTCACCATGGATTGCGGACTCGGCTAACTGCTGGCCTGCTGTGCAGTGAGACTGTATTGCTATATGAATTATATTATACATTTCCATAGTTTAGTTAGCTGAGGTATATAATGTACAGTGTATTTTGTCAACAACTGTATGTGTGTAAAGTATTTCTTGTGCTGAGCGATCATAAAACGGCTGCAAAAGACGCACTGGCTGAGGCTCGCCTCCTGCACCCCCGCCGTAGAATGCACGGCAACCCCTGACGGGAGTATTATATCAACTAAAGCCCACACTTAAACTTTCCACGTGCAAGATTGAATCTATTTAAAAAAGTTATTTCATAAGAAGCCAAAAAGTGCAAAAACAATAATGTTCGTGTTGGAGGAGTTGTGAATGACTGCAGGGCCACAACATTAGGTACACCTGCAGACTGCAGGTGTACCTAATTCACGACTCCTCCAACACGAACATTATTGTTTTTGCACTTTTTGCCTTCTTATTAAATAACTTTTGTAACCTATTTTTATGGGCTTTCCTCTTTGTGATGTTAAGTTCCTGTTATGCGCTGTTATACAGTATATGCCTTGAGCTCTTATTTTGAAGGCGCTAAGAGCGGAAGTGATGACACGTTGGAGTGGAGCGGAAGTTTTTGAAAGAATGTAAATAAAGTGGTCCTCGTGTAAACTGGAGCCTCCGTGTTTGTTATTTTGTAGTTTCATAGAGTATAGGCGACATTTATAAACCCTCGGTTACACTTTTTTAAATAGATTCAATCTTGCACGTGGAAAGTTGAAGTGAGGGCTTTAGTTGATATAACACTCTCGTCAGGGGGTGCATTAATCCAGCACAACAGCGGCTCATGGACTTATTTTATAAGTAAAGGTAAGACCATAATAACGTTTTTTTTAATTAAATGTGCTTTTTTGTGTGCTACAGTTTGTATGTGTAAAGTTAAAGTTAAGTTAAAGTAGCAATGATTGTCACACACACACACTAGGTGTAATGAAATTTGTCCTCTGCATTTGACCCATCCCCTTGATCACCCCCTGGGAGGTGAGGGGAGCAGTGGGCAGCAGCGGCGCCGCGCCCGGGAATAATTTTTGGTGATTTAATAACCCCCAATTCCAACCCTTGATGCTGAGTGCCAAGCAGGGAAGAATGCTGGTATGAGCTTTTAAACATAACCCGTTAACTGCTGCCAATCAAATGGTGAATAAGATACTCTTTAGGGTTCATATGTTTGTAAATCTGACTGTGATGAAGTCAGTGCCTCACCAGCCATCAACCTCACCGCACGTCACTGATTATATTATATTATATATATATATATATAGACACATATATATATATATATATATATATATATATATATAAATACACACACACACATTAATATATACACACATTTAAATATAATCTATATACACGTATATATGTATATATATATATATATATATATATATATATATATATGTCTTAATAAGATTATCCAAAAAATAGTGCTCGATACCGTGGTAGAGCGCAATATATGTATGTGTGGGAAAAAAATCACAAGACTACATCTCTACAGGCCTGTTTCATGAGGGGTTCCCTCAATCATCAGGAGATTATATATATATAT
>NC_084564.2:7270000-7315000 GCF_033978685.3 Nerophis lumbriciformis
ACGTTTCCTTAAAAAGTTAGCGTAGTAATGTTAGCATGCTAACAATAGCATGTGTCAAGTACCAGGTTATAAGACTCTCAGGCGTTCATCTACATTTCTTTTAAAAAAAAGTTAGCATAGTAATGTTAGCATGCTAACATTAGCGTGTGTCAGGTACTATGTTATAAAACTCTGAGCTGTTCAGCTACAACGTTTACTAAAAAGTTAGCATAGTAATGTAAGCATGCTAACGTTAGCATGTGTCAAGTACCAAGTTGTAAGTCACGTAGGCGTTTGGCCCAAACGTTTTCTTAAAAAGTTAGCGTAGTAATGTTAGCATGTGTGAAGTAGCAGCCCTGGGTGTGTGATTTCACCCGTGTGGACGTACCTTCTTGGCGTACTCGGTCATCTTCTTGGGGGAGCTGAAGAAAAGCACGCGTGTTGCCTCAGTGAACTGGATCTGCTCGTAGGCCTTCTCAATGCAGCCTGCTATCTCATCCCTGTAAGGTGGCAAGCAGCTGCTAAATACTTCACACCTGTGGTAAAGCGCTTTTATTGTGAAGGGGGGAAATGTGCTGTTGTTCTCAGCTTGACGAAGATTATTTGAGGCTGTTACAAAAAAGTTTGTCCTGTTTGTACATTGATGTTACATAAATGATGTGGTTCACAACAACACAACAGATGAGATGTGTTGTGTGTGTATGATTGTTTGTACATTGATGTTAGATAAATGATGCCGTTCACAACAACACAACAGATGAGATGTGTTGTGTGTGTATGATTGTTTGTACATTGATGTTACAAAAATGATGTTGTTCACAACAACACAACAGATGAGATGTGTTGTGTGTATGATTGTTTGTACATTGATGTTACATAAATGATGCCGTTCACAACAACACAACAGATGAGGTGTTGTGTGTGTATGATTGTTTGTACATTGATGTTACAAAAATGATGTCGTTCACAACAACACAACAGATTAGATGTGTTGTGTGTGTATGATTGTTTGTACATTGATGTTATGAAATGATGTCGTTCACAACAACACAACAGATGAGATGTGTTGTGTGTGTATGATTGTTTGTACATTGATGTTACAAAAATGATGTCGTTCACAACAACACAACAGATGAGATGTGTTGTGTGTGTGCATGATTGTTTGTACATTGATGTTACAAAAATGATGTCGTTCACAACAACACAACAGATGAGATGTGTTGTGTGTGTGTATGATTGTTTGTACATTGATGCTACAAAATGATGTCGATCACAACAACACAACAGATGAGATGTGTTGTGTGTGTATGATTGTTTGTACATTGATGTTATGAAATGATGTCGTTCACAACAACACAACAGATGAGATGTGTTGTGTGTGTGTGTATGATTGTTTGTACATTGACGTTACATAAATGATGCCGTTCAGAACAACACAACAGATGAGATGTGTTGTGTGTGTGTATGATTGTTTGTACATTGATGTTACAAAAATGATGTCGTTCACAACAACACAACAGATGAGAGGTGTTGTGTGTGTATGATTGTTTGTACATTGATGTTACATAATTGATTCCGTTCAGAACAACACAACAGATGAGATGTGTTGTGTGTGTATGATTGTTTGTACATTGATGTTATGAAATGATGTCGTTCACAACAACACAACAGATGAGATGTGTTGTGTGTGTGTGTATGATTGTTTGTACATTGACGTTACATAAATGATGCCGTTCAGAACAACACAACAGATGAGATGTGTTGTGTGTGTGTATGATTGTTTGTACATTGATGTTACAAAAATGATGTCGTTCACAACAACACAACAGATGAGAGGTGTTGTGTGTGTATGATTGCTTGTACATTGATGTTACATAATTGATTCCGTTCAGAACAACACAACAGATGAGATGTGTTGTGTGTGTATGATTGTTTGTACATTGATGTTACATAAATGATGTCGTTCACAACAACACAACAGATGAGATGTGTTGTGTGTGTATGCCCTAGTGGGTTGTTGTGCTAATGTTGGGGAAAGCTAACAATGCTAACGATGTTAGCACACACAGGCTTTTTTCCTGGGCGTTCTTACCGTATAGTGTCCAGCAAGATGTCAATAAAAAAGTTGTAGCTCTCAGCGGGGATGTTGCCTTTGGCCAGGAAAACTTTGTTGTAGCTTCCCTCCATTAAATACTGTCAGGGCAGAAAGAGGCAGACATATTAGAAGCCTGCACAGGTCACACCTGCACCGCCTAGGCCATGGGTGTCCAAAGTGCGGTCTGGGGGCCATTTGTTTTTTATTGGCCCGCAACACATTCTACAGATACAATAAACACATCCCGGATTGGAGCACTACACCAAAAATCTACATTTCAGAAGAAATTGCATATTGATGCTGAAATGCTAAGTTGTTATCATTCTAACATGCTAACAGTTAGCTTGTGTCATGTACCAAGGTATAAGACTGAGGAGTTCGGCTACAAAATTCCCTAAAATCGTTAGCATTGTAATATTATTAGCATGCTAACGTTAGCATTTGTCAAGTACCAAGTTACTGTATATGACTGAGACGTTCGGCTGCAACATTTTTTTGAAAGCATGAGTCATGTAAATTGTACATGTATAGACTCTGAGGCGTTCGGCTGCAAAATTTCCTTAAAAAGTTAGCATAGTAATGCTAATGTTAGCATATATCAAGTACCAAGCCATAAGACTCTGAGGCGTTCGGCTGCAATATTTCCTAAAAAAGTTAGCATAGTAATGCTAACGCATACCTGCCAACTTTTGAAATCAGAAAAACCTAGTAGCCAGGGTCCAAGGGCCGCAGGCCCCGGTAGGTCCAGGACAAAGTCCTGGTGGGGGGTTCCTTCGCCCCCCGACGCAAAATGATTATTAGCATTCAGACAGGTTAAAATGTTGCTAAAACCATCACTTTTCTATCAGTTACAGTGACTTTTCAAAACAAAAATATTACAGCAAAAATCATATGGGTTGATTGACATGTTTATTCTGTAAGCTAACTTCAATAGTTTGAAATTATTTTGACAGTTAATGCCAGTTATCCTGTCAACCTTTCACAAGACTTAAATTTGTTAATTGAAAGTATAAACAGTATAAACACTTTTTACAGTAAACAAATGTAAAACAGTACTAAACAATTCCATTAAAAAAAAATTTGGTGTCATTATTAACTTTCTGTCCAAGCTTGTATAATCTAATAAATAAATGATAAATGGGTTGTACTTGTATAGCGCTTTTCTACCTTCAAGGTACTCAAAGCGCTTTGACACTACTTCCACATTTACCCATTCACACACACATTCACACACTGATGGAGGGAGCTGCCATGCAAGGCGCTAACCAGCACCCATCAGGAGCAAGGGTGAAGTGTCTTGCTCAGGACACAACGGACATGACGAGGTTGGTACTAGGTGGGGATTGAACCAGGGACCCTCGGGTCGCGCACGGCCATTCTTCCACTGCGCCACGCCGTCCCTACTATCTACTACAATCTACTGCCTTGTTCAATTGTAAAAAATATTCTGTGCCTAAAATTCACATTTCTATCACAATTATCATACTGTAAACATGGTAAGCTAACTTCATTAAAATTAATAGTCCTGTCAATAGCATGGAATTACAATTCAAATGTAGTTTTTTTGTAAGCCTTTCAAAAGAATTCAAAATATGAAAAATTAATGAAAATTAATTTCAGCCATCAGACACTTGAAAAGTGGCACATCACATCTCTAATGTAATCATTTTAACTTTTCAACAGAAATAGCACTGCAAAAATATTAAGGACATACTTCTGTATTTTGGTAGTTATGCTGTCAACATTTAACAAGATTTCTTCAACTTGGACTTGAAAGCATAAATAGTATAAACACTTTTAACAGTATAACAGTACTAAACAATTCCAATAGATAACATTGGTGTCATTACCTTTTTGTTTGCTCAATTATTGCCTACGTAAATAAAACTTCGGCATTTATCACATCCAAAGAATCTGTTTGGGCGACGAAAAACGTTGAAAGTTTTCCACTTGTATCGCTAGCAACGGCATTAGAACGTGGTCTTTTACATCGCTAATTCCTCCGTGTCCGATCGAAAAATCTTGTCTGCACAAGGTGCAATTCGCGTAGTTTTCACCCTTTTTGGAACGGATAATTATTCCCGGATAGGCTTTTGAATATTCTTCACGGAATGACTGCAGTTTTCTTTTTGGTTTAAGACTGGTGTTGTACCGAAATATGTTACCCATCGGAATTTGTAACTCCAGGGGGCGATGTTCCCATGACGTTTGTTTGATGGTTAAACGGCAAGCCCCAAGAGGAGGAGAAGAAGAACGCTTGCGTAAATGGCGTAAACTATCCTTAATGCTGAAACGTCAGTTGTAAGTATTTCAGCATTAATAAATTACACATATTCTGGAAATCAATGACTTGCTTTCATTATAGTATGAGTCCATTGTATCAGCTGTTGATTCTCTCTCACACACATACATTTTCCGGGTTAAAAGCTATCATGGAATGAAACGTCAGTTGTCAGAATTTCAGCATTAATAAATTACACATATTCTGGAAATCAATTACTTACTTTCATTATAGTATGAGTCCATTGTTATTATTAATGCTGAAATTCTGACAACTGACGTTTCAGCATTAAGGATAGTTTACGCCATTTACGCAAGCGTTCTTCTTCTCCTCCTCTTTGGGCTTGCCGTTTAACCATCAAACAAACGTCATGGGAACATCGCCCCCTGGAGTTACAAATTCCGATGGGTAACAGATTTCGGTACAACAACTCGTATGCGATTTTTCTCCGGCTGATTCCATGATCGTTCGCTCGTTTGGAAACAATGGCCTCGTGCTTGGCAGCGGTGCTATAAATAGCCTGGCGCATGGCATTCGGAATGGCTCGATAGGAAGTTATGGGAAGCAGTGTCGATTGTCATTGTTGTTACGCGATTTCGTGAATAAAACTTTTTTTTAAATATATTTTTTTAATTAATGAAAAACCGTATTTTTTATCACTGCAACCGTAACCCGGAATAGGTTGATGAAAACCGTACTAATTACGGGAAAACCAGAGTAGTTGGCGGGTATGCTAACGTTAGCATGTATCAAGTAAATAAATGATAAATGGGTTATACTTGTATAGCGCTTTTCTACCTTCAAGGTACTTAAAGCGCTTTGACAGTATTTCCACATACCAAGGCATAAGACTCTGAGGCGTTCGGCTGCAAAATTTCCTAAAAAAGTTAGCATAGTAATGCTAACATTAGCATGTGTCAAGTATGACTCAGAAGTTCGGCTGCAAAATTTGGAATACAAAGTTGGCTTGGTAAAGTTCACATGCCAGCATGCTAACAGTTAGCATGTGTCAAGTACCAAGTTATAAGACTGAGGCGTTCGGCTATAAAATTTCCTAAAAAAGTTAGCATAGTAATGTTATTAGCATGCTAACGTTAGCATATGTCAAGTACCACGTTATAGGACTCTGAGGCATTCGGTTGCAAAATAGGATAAAACAGTTAGCATGGTAACATTATCATTCTAACATGCTAACAGCTAGCATGTGTCAAGTACCAAGTTATAAGACTGAGGAGTTCGACTACAAAATTTCCTAAAAACGTTAGCATTGTAATGTTAGTAGCATACTAACGTTAGCATTTGTCAAGTACCGAGTTATATGATTCTGAGGCATTCGGTTGCAAAACTGGATAAAACAGTTAGCATAGTAATGTTAACGTTAGCATGTGTCAAGTATGACTCAGACGTTTGGCTGCAAAATTGGATAAAAAAAAGTTGGCTTGGTAATGCTCGCATGCTGACAGTTAACATGTGTCAAGTACCAAGTTATAAGACTCTGAGGCGTTCGGCTACAAAATTCCCTAAAAAAGTTAGCATTGTAATGTTATTCGCATGCTAACGTTAACATGTGGCAAGTACCAAGTTATAAGACTCTGAGGCACTCGGTTGCAAAACTGAATAGAACAGTAACATGGTAATGTTAGCATTTTAACATGCTAACTGTTAGCATGTGTCAAGTACCAAGTTATAAGACTCTGAGGCACTCGGTTGCAAAACTGAACAGTAGCATGGTAATGTTAGCATTTTAACGTGCTAACTGTTAGCATGTGTCATGCGTCACCTGCTCCAGCGACACAGGATGCCTGATGTACACGTTGGTCTGGATGTCCCGTGCACTCAGTCTTTCCAGCTCCGTGTGGAACTCGGACAAGCGGTTCTGTGAGAGCAGGAACAGGAGGTTGAGTCCCAGGATCTGGTGCATATAGGCCGCTTCTGGCAGCTCCTCCCTGAGGAGAAGCAACAAGCGTTGGAATTAGACGTCACACCTTCTAGGCCTGGAGTGTCCAAAGTGACAGCTCAGTCCACACAATTTTACTTTTCAACTTGCAGTAATATTGTCAGAATAATTCTATCCAAGTTATCACAAAACTTTGTGTTTCAATGAGTTCCCGGCGAGCAGACAAACGCGGTCTTTGATCTTACCAATCAAACGGCTTGTAAAACTCCACTGTGTAGGATGGGGAGCGACATGAGGGTGTCGGTTTCTTTGATGTATTGTAATCCACAGGAAGATTTTGTCTTGACCCGAGATCTACAAAGTGGAGAGGAGGCAGGGCCTGACCCCCCTCCAGGCACCTTTTCTTTGAATTGTTTTGTGACCGAGGGCAACGGCTGTTTACGACCTTTTCTTAAAACCAACCTTTTCTTTGAACTGTTTTGTAACCAAAAGCGGTGGCTGTTTATGACCCCCGTCCCTTTAGAAACAGCTGTTTATGACCCCCGTCCCTTTAGAAACAGCTGTTGCCATGTAATCAGGTAAAGTCTAAATAAAAGAGGCGTACAATCTTTCGTCAGAGCTTGGTGGGACACTGTACAAGGGTACAGGTCTACGCGTTTCTCCTCAGTGAGCCAAATTTAATTCTGTCTCTGTTTGATTCCTTGCTTCTTTGTCTGTTTAATAGATGTCATCAGTGTTTGAACCTGACAAATACGCTGTAAAAAAAACCTCCCTAAATGTTACAGTAAAATCTATGGGTCATTTTTATAGTGTACAATTTGATGGATAACATGCTTCCAAATCATAAGTTAAGCAGATATTTAAGTATTTATTTGGATATTGACCAAAAAAGTTAGATAACATAATACACTATATTGCCAAAAGTATTTGGCCAGCCATCCAAATGATAAGAATCAGGTGTACTAATCACTTGGCCCGGCCACAGGTGTATAAAATCAAGCACTTAGGCATGGAGACTGTTTCTACAAACATTTGTGAAAGAATGGGCCGCTCTCAGTGATTTCCAGCGTGGAACTGTCATAGGATGCCACATGTGCAACAAATCCAGTCGTGAAATTTCCTCGCTCCTAAATATTCCAAACTCAACTGTCGGCTTTCTTATAAGAAAATGGAAGAGTTTGGGAACAAACTCTGGTGGTGGTGTAAAGCACGTCACCACTGGACTCTAGAGCAGTGGAGACGCCTTCTCTGGAGTGATGAATCACGCTTTTCCATCTGGCAATCTGATGGACCAGTCTGGGTTTGAGGGTGCCAGGAGAACGCTACATTTCGGACTGCATTGTGTCGAGTGTGAAAATTCGTGGAGGAGGAATTATGGTGTGGGGTCGTTTTTCAGGACCCTTAGTTCCAGAGAAAGGAACTTTGAATGCTCCAGGAGACCAAAACATTTTGGACAATTCCACGCTCCCAACCTTGTGGGAACAGTTTGGAGCGGGCCCCTTCCTCTTCCAACATGACTGTGCACCAGTGCACAAAGCAAGGTCCACAAAGACATGGATGACAGAGTCTGGTGTGGATGAACTTGACTGGCCTGCACAGAGTCCTGACCTGAACCCGATAGAACATTTCTGGAATGAATTAGAACGGAGACTGAGAGCCAGGCCTTCTCCACCAACATCAGTGTGTGACCTCACCAATGCGCTTTTGGAAGAATGGTCGAAAATTCCTATAAACACAAATTTAAACCGTTCCAACTTCAAACCGTTCAGCCTATTCGGGAATCGCGGGCTTTCCCTTGACAAATTCCAAAAATTCCCAGATTTCCCATAATTTCAGGTTTTCCTGGACATTTTTCCCATTCAAAATTAATTGCCCATTCTTCAAACTTCCACCATTTCCACATTTTTCAACCGATTCAAACCATTCCACCTTCAACACATTTCACCATCCTGGAAATTCAAACTACCTTTATTCCAAGTTAAAAAAAATTCCAGGATTTTCCAGAATTCCTGATTTTCTAAAGCCCATATTTCCACCGTATTTTTTTTGGCAACGACTCCTTTCACATTTTTCAACGCATTTCAACCGTCAAAACATACCTCTTAATCTGGAAAAATTCCCGGTTTTCACGAAATTCCGTAATACCATTTATCAATTCAACATGTTACTACTTCAACATTTCTCGACCGATTTGAAAATGTTCAACACCAACCATTTCAACTCACTCAGTCCATTCAAGTTGTTTTTTTTTACCATTTTCAAAAAAATTCTCGTTTTTCCCGAAATTTCCAAATTTTGGGGGAATGTCCCATTGAAATCAATGGAACATTCTTCAAAGTTCCACAACTCCCACATTTTTCATCTGGTTCAAACCGTTCCAACTTCAAAATCTTCAGCCTGTTTGGGAATTGTGTGCTCTACTTCAACAATTCTAGAAAAATTCCAGGATTTCAGTTCAACTTCAGCATTGGTGCATTCACATGCAATTCCTTCAGGAATTGCCTCATCTAGTTGACATATATTGTTTCCAGGCTTTTGTGGGCCATATAAAATGATGTGGAGGACCAGATCTGGCCTGCGAGCCTTGAGTTTGACACATGTGCTCTAGAACAACAACTGGTTCGGAACCAACAGTGTTCGGACTGTAATCATCCAAATATGATTAGCAGCAAAGTGGACAGCCGTCAACCTTGTGGCTCGGAAATCGAACGGAGGTGTCAAATATGCTAGCTAGAAGATTCGCTAACTAACAAGCTTGTTCTGGTCTCCCCTTCCTGCAACTTAGAGTGAGGGTCAGCGAGCCGCATGCAGCTCTTTAGTGCCGCCCTAGTGGCTCCCTGGAGCATTCTAAAAAAGGACTGAAGATGGAAAAAGATGGGGGTAAACATTTTTTTTTGTTTGTTTTAGTATGTTTTTTGTTTGAAGACAAACATGACACAAACCTTCCCAATTGTTAGAAAGCCAACTATTTAATATGTTTGTGTGTATGCTTCACTGAGGACAGTATTTGGTGAAAATAGTTTTGTCCTACTAGTTTCGGCGGGTTCTTGAACTCACCATAGTGTGGACTGTGACGCAACACTATGTAAAATCTTCCACTCCTTGGTCTCATTTTGTCCACCAAACGTTTTATACTGTGCGTGAATGCACAAAGGTGCGCTTTGTTGATGTTATTGACTTGTTAGAGTGCTAATCAGGCATATTTGGTCACTGCATGACTACAAGCTAATCAATGCTTTAATGCTATTTAGGCTAGCTGTATGTACATATTACACCATTATGCCTCATTTGTAGGTATATTTGAGCTCATTTTTATATCCTTTACTTTTATACTCTTTGTATATAATTTAGTTTTGCATGTCTCATGACACATTTCAGATAGTTGTTTGTGTGCCATGTTGTTCCAGACCACAGCAAACATTACCGAGCTTGCCAAAGATTGTAATAAATCTATCAAAAGAAGACAGCCTGCCGTTTCCTTTAACTTGGACACACACATCTATACCTTTGGCCATTAAAAGCCAGTAACTTCCAGGAGTTATCGCACCTTCTGTGTAGCCTCTGATTTACTAATGGTTTCTAATGTTGTAAAAATGTGTAGAATAAATATTACATTTCAACATTTCTGTCAACGAAGATTTGCTTCAGCCTGCGACACACAGTCATTTTGATAGTAGGCTAATATAACTAATATAGACACTTACATCATGTGTTGCCTTCATTATAACACTTATATACGGCTTTTCATTTTTTGCAGCTCCAGGCAGATTTGTTTTTTGTATTTTTGGTCCAATATGTCTCTTTCAACGTTTTGGGTTGCCGACCCCTGGGCTAGAGGAACAACAAGCGCCTGCGGCCGAGGCGAGCATTTAAAATGTTTTGTTTAGATTGTAATTTTATTGATATTTCATTAAAAAAAAACGCGGAAATAATATTTTGACGCGGAAATTAACATTCAAAAACGCAAATTTCCATGTTTTCGCAAACATTTAACAGGCCTGTGATCAAAATGCACAAACAAACAATGCTTTAAGTAGCTCCATTACTTGTAGTCAAAGTAGTAGCACTTCAACTGGGCCATGTATCTCTCAAAGGAAGGTATGTCTTTTTTGAGGATACTCCACAGGGCTCCAATTTCGAGGACATCGCCTAAAAAAAATGCAATGTGTTGATAAGCGCGATTCTACTTAAATAATCCCATACATTATTGATTTTTAAAACATACTTACGCGCCAAAATAAGCTGCTGCTTTGTAAACGCTGAGCCACTTGTAGGCAGAAAGTTGAGCTCCAGTAACGACACCTGTGACAAGAAATGTAAATATTAGTGTAATACTTGACACAATTTTAACCTGGTAACTTTTCACGTTAATATAAGATACACAAGCAGTGTTGGCGTTTATGCACTTTTTGTGTCTTTTTACGCATTGAAATCAGAAAGGACACCGCCCAGTTTGCTTGTTTTTTTTTAATTCTATCAATTATCGCTTTCCGCCGGTGTTTTGTTTAGTTTCTATTTGCCATGTGTCAAATTTTTGTCCGTGTTTATCGCGTTTTTATTGGTCTTAAATTTTGATTGGCCGAAAGTTTTATCAATCACAAATAATGCCTCAGTTTGCACTGGGACAACTTTACGGCGAGGGGCTGTCAAAAGAAATACTTCAATGTAAACCCTAAGGTGAGTGTAAAGTCAACCTTTTTAACTTCATCCTGTGCCATGTTTCCAGTAAATGACTTCTTTTAGTCTTTGTGAGTCCATGGAAACTTCACTTTTATCTCCCGCTGAAGCGACATCTACGACACCTCCTCCGCCCCAAAAACATACTTTGTAGGTCCACAAATATGTGCCTTTTGAAGTGTTAATGTGCGAGGAGTGTTGAAAAGGAGTCTCTTGGAGAAGTGGCTGACAAGTTAGCAAGTGTCGCTCGCATCGCTGACAGTGACATCATCACGGTCATTGTTTACTGAAGCACAGATGCTGACTGTGCGTTATGATAAACGTGCATGCGTCGCCAGGCTCTGCTTTTTATCCATAGACTTATCAGATTAAATTTTTTATTATCTATAGAAGGGGTGTCAAAATGCTAATTATCGGTCCTGCTAGACACCGACATTTATTTAATAATACCACCTTAACATTTGACAACCAAACAATTAAGCAAGGCGACTCGGTAAAGAATCTGGGTATTATCTTCGACCCAACTCTCTCGTTTGCGTCACACATTAAGAGTGTTACTAAAACGGCCTTCTTTCATCTCCGTAATATCGCTAAAATTCGTTCTATTTTATCCACGAGCGACGCTGAGATCATTATTCATGCGTTCGTTACGTCTCGTCTTGATTACTGTAACGTATTATTTTCGGGTCTCCCTATGTCTAGCATTAAAAGATTACAGTTGGTACAAAATGCGGCTGCTAGACTTTTGACAAGAACAAGAAAGTTTGATCATATTACGCCTATACTGGCTCACCAGCACTGGCTTCCTGTGCACTTAAGATGTGACTTTAAGGTTTTACTACTTACGTATAAAATACTACACGGTCTAGCTCCAGCCTATCTTGCCGATTGTATTGTACCATATGTCCCGGCAAGAAATCTGCGTTCAAAGAACTACGGCTTATTAGTGATTCCCAGAGCCCAAAAAAAGCCTGCGGGCTATAGAGCGTTTTCTATTGGGGCTCCAGTACTATGGAATGCCCTCCCGGTAACAGTTAGAGATGCTACCTCAGTAGGAGCATTTAAGTCCCATCTTAAAACTCATTTGTATACTCTAGCCTTTAAATAGATCCACTATGGACTGGACTCTCACACTATTATGTTAGATCCACTATGGACTGGACTCTCACACTATTATGTTAGATCCACTATGGACTGGACTCTCACTATTATGTTAGATCCACTATGGACTGGACTCACACTATTATGTTAGATCCACTATGGACTGGACTCACACTATTATGTTAGATACACTATGGACTGGACTCTCACTATTATGTTAGATCCACTATGGACTGGACTCACACTATTATGTTAGATCCACTATGGACTGGACTCTCACTATTATGTTAGATCCACTATGGACTGGACTCACACTATTATGTTGGATCCACTATGGACTGGACTCTCACTATTATGTTAGATCCACTATGGACTGAACTCTCACACTATTATGTTAGATCCACTATGGACTAGACTCTCACACTATTATGTTAGATCCATTATGGACTGGACTCTCACACTATTATGCTAGATCCACTATGGACTGGACTCACTCTATTATGTTAGATCCACTACGGACTGGACTCTCACTATTATGTTAGATCCACTATGGACTGGACTCTCACACTATTATGTTAGATCCACTATGGACTGGACTCACACTATTATGTTAGATCCACTATGGACTGGACTCTCACACTATTATGTTAGATCCACTATGGACTGGACTCTCACACTATTATGTTAGATCTACTATGGACTGGACTCTCACACTATTATGCTAGATCCACTATGGACTGGACTCACACTATTATGTTAGATCCACTACGGACTGGACTCTCACTATTATGTTAGATCCACTATGGACTGGACTCTCACTATTATGTTAGATCCACTATGGACTGGACTCTCACACTATTATGTTAGATCCACTATGGACTGGACTCTCACACTATTATGTTAGATCCACTATGGATTGGACTCTCACTATTATGTTGGATCCACTATGGACTGGACTTTCACAATATTATGTCAGACCCACTCGACATCCATTGCTTTCGGTCTCCCTTGTGTGGGTGGGACAAGTGCTTCTTTTCTTTTCTCCTCTGCTCCCCCCTATCCCTTGTGGAGGGGGAGACACACAGGTTCGGTGGCCATGGATGAAGTGCTGGCTGTCCAGAGTCGAGACCCGGGGTAGACCGCTCGCCTGTGCATCGGTTGGGAACATCTCTGCGCTGCTGACCCGTCTCCGCTCGGGACGGTTTCCTGCTGGCCCCACTATGGACTGGACTCTCACTGTTATGTTAGATCCACTATGGACTGGACTCTCACTATTATGTTAGATCCACTATGGACTGGACTCTCACACTATTATATTAGATCCACTATGGACTGGACTCTCACTATTATGTTAGATCCACTATGGACTGGACTCTCACACTATTATGTTAGATCCACTATGGACTGGACTCTCACACTATTATGTTAGATCCACTATGGACTGGACTCTCACACTATTATGTTAGATCCACTATGGACTGGACTCTCACTATTATGTTGGATCCACTATGGACTGGACTCTCACTATTATGTTAGATCCACTATGGACTGGACTCTTACACTATTATGTTAGATCTACTATGGACTGGACTCTCACACTATTATGCTAGATCCACTATGGACTGGACTCTCACTATTATGTTAGATCCACTATGGACTGGACTCTCACTATTATGTTAGATCCACTATGGACTGGACTCACACTATTATGTTAGATCCACTATGGACTGGACTCTCACTAATATGTTAGATCCACTATGGACTGGACTCTCACTATTATGTTAGATCCACTATGGACTGGACTCTCACTATTATGTTAGATCCACTATGGACTGGACTCTCACACTATTATGTTAGATCCACTATGGACTGGACTCTCACTATTATGTTAGATCCACTATGGCCTGGACTAACACTATTATGTTAGATCCACTATGGACTGGACTCTCACACTATTATGTTAGATCCACTACGGACTGGACTCTCACTATTATGTTAGATCCACTATGGACTGGACTCTCACACTATTATGTTAGATCCACTATGGACTGGACTCTCACACTATTATGTTAGATCCACTATGGACTGGACTCTCACACTATTATGCTAGATCCACTATGGACTGGACTCACACTATTATGTTAGATCCACTATGGACTGGACTCACACTATTATGCTAGATCCACTATGGACTGGACTCACACTATTATGTTAGATCCACTATGGACTGGACTAACACTATTATGTTAGATCCACTATGGACTGGACTCTCACTATTATGTTAGATCCACTATGGACTGGACTCTCACACTATTATGTTAGATCCACTATGGACTGGACTCTCACTATTATGTTAGATCCACTACGGACTGGACTCTCACTATTATGTTAGATCCACTATGGACTGGACTCTCACTATTATGTTAGATCCACTATGGACTGGACTCTCACACTATTATGTTAGATCCACTATGGACTGGACTCTCACACTATTATGTTAGATCCACTATGGATTGGACTCTCACTATTATGTTGGATCCACTATGGACTGGACTTTCACAATATTATGTCAGACCCACTCGACATCCATTGCTTTCGGTCTCCCTTGTGTGGGTGGGACAAGTGCTTCTTTTCTTTTCTCCTCTGCTCCCCCCTATCCCTTGTGGAGGGGGAGACACACAGGTTCGGTGGCCATGGATGAAGTGCTGGCTGTCCAGAGTCGAGACCCGGGGTGGACCGCTCGCCTGTGCATCGGTTGGGAACATCTCTGCGCTGCTGACCCGTCTCCGCTCGGGACGGTTTCCTGCTGGCCCCACTATGGACTGGACTCTCACTGTTATGTTAGATCCACTATGGACTGGACTCTCACTATTATGTTAGATCCACTATGGACTGGACTCTCACACTATTATATTAGATCCACTATGGACTGGACTCTCACTATTATGTTAGATCCACTATGGACTGGACTCACACTATTATGTTAGATCCACTACGGACTGGACTCTCACTATTATGTTAGATCCACTATGGACTGGACTCTCACACTATTATGTTAGATCCACTATGGACTGGACTAACACTATTATGTTAGATCCACTATGGACTGGACTCTCACTATTATGTTAGATCCACTATGGACTGGACTCTCACACTATTATGTTAGATCCACTATGGACTGGACTCTCACTATTATGTTAGATCCACTATGGACTGGACTCACACTATTATGTTAGATCCACTATGGACTGGACTCACACTATTATGTTAGATCCACTATGGACTGGACTCTCACTATTATGTTAGATCCACTATGGACTGGACTCTCACACTATTATGTTAGATCCACTATGGACTGGACTCTCACACTATTATGCTAGATCCACTATGGACTGGACTCACACTATTATGTTAGATCCACTACGGACTGGACTCTCACTATTATGTTAGATCCACTATGGACTGGACTCTCACACTATTATGTTAGATCCACTATGGACTGGACTCTCACTATTATGTTAGATACACTATGGACTGGACTCTCACTATTATGTTAGATCCACTATGGACTGGACTCTCACTATTATGTTAGATCCACTATGGACTCTCACACTATTATATTAGATCCACTATGGACTGGACTCTCACACTATTATGTTAGATCCACTATGGACTGGACTCTCACTATTATGTTAGATCCACTATGGCCTGGACTAACACTATTATGTTAGATCCACTATGGACTGGACTCTCACTATTATGTTAGATCCACTATGGACTGGACTCTCACTATTTTGTTAGATCCACTATGGACTGGACTCACACTATTATGTTAGATCCACTATGGACTGGACTCTCACTATTATGTTAGATCCACTATGGACTGGACTCTCACACTATTATGTTAGATCCACTATGGACTGGACTCTCACACTATTATGTTAGATCCACTATGGACTGGACTCTCACTATTATGTTAGATCCACTATGGACTGGACTCACACTATTATGTTAGATCCACTATGGACTGGACTAACACTATTATGTTAGATCCACTATGGACTGGACTCTCACTATTATGTTAGATCCACTATGGACTGGACTCTCACTATTATGTTAGATCCACTATGGCCTGGACTCACACTATTATGCTAGATCCACTATGGACTGGACTCACACTATTATGTTAGATCCACTATGGACTGGACTAACACTATTATGTTAGATCCACTATGGACTGGACTCTCACTTTTATGTTAGATCCACCATGGACTGGACTCTCACACTATTATGTTAGATCCACTATGGACTGGACTCTCACTATTATGTTAGATCCACTATGGACTGGACTCACACTATTATGCTAGATCCACTATGGACTGGACTCACACTATTATGTTAGATCCACTATGGACTGGACTAACACTATTATGTTAGATCCACTATGGACTGGACTCTCACTATTATGTTAGATCCACTATGGACTGGACTCTCACACTATTATGTTAGAGCCACTATGGACTGGACTCTCACACTATTATGTTAGATCCACTATGGACTGGACTCTCACACTATTATGCTAGATCCACTATGGACTGGACTCTCACTATTATGTTAGATCCACTATGGACTGGACTCTCACTATTATGTTAGATCCACTATGGACTGGACTCTCACACTATTATGTTAGATCCACTATGGACTGGACTCTCACTATTATGTTAGATCCACTATGGACTGGACTCTCACACTATTATATTAGATCCACTATGGACTGGACTCTCACACTATTATGTTAGATCCACTATGGACTGGACTCTCACTATTATGTTAGATCCACTATGGACTGGACTCTCACTATTATGTTAGATCCACTATGGACTGGACTCTCACTATTATGTTAGATCCACTATGGACTGGACTCTCACACTATTATGTTAGATCCACTATGGACTGTACTCTCACACTATTATGTTAGATCCACTATGGACTGGACTCTCACACTATTTTGTTAAATCCACTATGGACTGGACTCACACTATTATGTTAGATCCACTACGGACTGGACTCTCACTATTATGTTAGATCCACTATGGACTGGACTCTCACTATTATGTTAGATCCACTATGGACTGGACTCTCACACTATTATGTTAGATCCACTATGGACTGGACTCTCACACTATTATGTTAGATCCACTATGGATTGGACTCTCACTATTATGTTGGATCCACTATGGACTGGACTTTCACAATATTATGTCAGACCCACTCGACATCCATTGCTTTCGGTCTCCCTTGTGTGGGTGGGACAAGTGCTTCTTTTCTTTTCTCCTCTGCTCCCCCCTATCCCTTGTGGAGGGGGAGACACACAGGTTCGGTGGCCATGGATGAAGTGCTGGCTGTCCAGAGTCGAGACCCGGGGTAGACCGCTCGCCTGTGCATCGGTTGGGAACATCTCTGCGCTGCTGACCCGTCTCCGCTCGGGACGGTTTCCTGCTGGCCCCACTATGGACTGGACTCTCACTGTTATGTTAGATCCACTATGGACTGGACTCTCACTATTATGTTAGATCCACTATGGACTGGACTCTCACACTATTATGTTAGATCTACTATGGACTGGACTCTCACACTATTATGCTAGATCCACTATGGACTGGACTCTCACTATTATGTTAGATCCACTATGGACTGGACTCTCACACTATTATGTTAGATCCACTATGGACTGGACTCTCACTATTATGTTAGATCCACTATGGACTGGACTCTCACACTATTATATTAGATCCACTATGGACTGGACTCTCACACTATTATGCTAGATCCACTATGGACTGGACTCACACTATTATGTTAGATCCACTACGGACTGGACTCTCACTATTATGATAGATCCACTATGGACTGGACTCTCACACTATTATGTTAGATCCACTATGGACTGGACTCTCACTATTATGTTAGATCCACTATGGACTGGACTCTCACACTATTATATTAGATCCACTATGGACTGGACTCTCACACTATTTTGTTAAATCCACTATGGACTGGACTCTCACTATTATGTTAGATCCACTACGGACTGGACTCTCACTATTATGTTAGATCCACCATGGACTGGACTAACACTATTATGTTAGATCCACTATGGACTGGACTCTCACTTTTATGTTAGATCCACTATGGACTGGACCCTCACACTATTATGTTCGATCCACTATGGACTGGACTCTCACTATTATGTTAAATCCACTATGGACTGGACTCACACTATTATGCTAGATCCACTATGGACTGGACTCACACTATTATGTTAGATCCACTATGGACTGGACTAACACTATTTTGTTAGATCCACTATGGACTGGACTCTCCCTATTATGTTAGATCCACTATGGCCTGGACTAACACTATTATGTTAGATCCACTATGGACTGGACTCTCACACTATTATGTTAGATCCACTATGGACTGGACTCTCACTATTATGTTGGATCCACTATGGACTGGACTTTCACAATATTATGTCAGACCCACTCGACATCCATTGCTTTCGGTCTCCCCTTGAGGGTGGATAGGGTGGGGGGGGGGGGGGGGGGGGGGGGTTACCCACTTATGCGGTCCTCTCCAAGGTTTCTCATAGTCATTCACACCGACGTCCCATTGGGGTGAGTTTTTCCTTGCCCTTGTGTGGGCTCTGTACCGAGGATGTCGTTGTGGCTTGTGCAGCCCTTTGAGACATTTGTGATTTAGGGCTATATAAATAAACATTGATTGATTGATGTGTAAACGTGTATATATATATATATATATATATATATATATATATATGTAAACATAGATATATAGATATACCGGCCCCCAGACACTTTTTTTCTCTTATTTTGGCCACCGGGTCAAAATAATTGCCCAGGCCTGTTATAGATGAAGAAATGCTGACATTTTGAGGACTAACACCACTCTTGAAAAATGTTTGAATTCATTTAGATATATATTCATTTCTTCACAAATGGGGAAAAAAACAACACAAGCGGGCGTTATTGTTGCTAGCTAACGTTAGCATGTTTAGCTCCGCTAGCTAACAGAGCTAGAGCACATATTGTATCTGTGTTAAAACACAAAAAGACTAAAGCAACATTCGAGATGCGTGAGGCTACCTTAAGTTTGATTAGAAGATCTCCGCATTTGTTCAGACTCGGGTTCTTTTTGTTCCACTCCGCTTTCAGCGTCTCGTAGAGCCCCGCTGTCTCCCTCAGCGCCATGGTGATTCTGCACATTCAGCGCGACACCGGCTGTCGTAATACGGCGCAGTACGGCAAACGTCTGTCGTAAAAACGACAGCGTAACCAGGAAGTGGTTCTCCCCCTAGAAACGGATCGAGAGACCGAGATGGCGGCGTTCGCAGCAGACCGTTGGCTGAGCGGCTTACCGAATCATGACATTTTCAAGAAAATACGCGACAAGATGGACTCGGAACCCAAAGGGAACGAACGGGCGGTGGCTAAAAACCTCACCTTCTGTTTATGTGGGGACTTCTTCGTGTGGGACGACGTGGACCGCGTGTTTTACACGACGAGCTTGCGCCAGTTGAACGCGGCGGAGGAGCGCGACGGTTACCAGACGCTGCTGTGCATCAACCCGCCTCGCTTCCCGGTGTGCCAGCTGCTGCTGAGCCCCTCGCACGACCACGTCGCGCTGGTGGGCAGCCGAGGAGTCTCGGTGCTGGAGCTCCCCCAGCGCTGGGGCAAGAGGTCCGAGTTCGAGGGCGGGAGCAACCGCATCAACTGCAAGACCACGCCGGTGGCCGAGCGCTTCTTCACCAGCTCGCAGGTAATCAGAAAGGTCAACCAACCAACGAGATTTCTCTACAGAATCTCCGCTCTGGTCAACAAAAGCACATTGAAGATTCTAGCGCAGATCTGGGCAAATTAAGGCCTGTTTTTAAGCTTTTCAATCTGGCCCGCCGGACATTCCCAAATAATATTTTTTAGATCTTTCAACTGTAGCTGCCATTATGATGTGCAGGCATACTTGCCAACCCTCCCGAATTTTCCGGGAGACTCCCGAAATTCAGTGCCTCTCCCGAAAACCTCCCGATTTTCAGCCGGAGCTGGAGGCCACACCCCCTCCAGCTCCATGCGGACCTGAGTGAGGACAGCCTTTTTTCACGACGGGAGGACAACAGGGTGACAAGAAATAAATCATCCAGACTAGAGATAAATTGTATTATTATGTTTATCTTACCTAAAAATAAATATATTTATTAATTTTAAAAAAAAAAACTAAATACATTTTTACTATATTTTGCTAAAAACATCAAAATTAATTGTATTTTTATTTGTATTTTTTCTGACTCCTTATCAGAATCAGAATCAGCTTTATTGTCATTACGCAAGGTAACAAGATTGAGGCCATTCCATACAGTGCGATGTGTGCATGCTAGAAAAACAATGTGCAAATATATAAAAAATGTAGAAGTGCAATGAATATGGTGTGAAATTAATATATACATGAAAAAAAAACAGGGTGGTTGGTGGAATGGGTTATTGCACCGAAGAGAAGGCAGTTATGAGGGACAATGGGGCAGTCCGTTCAGGATGGTTATGGCCCTGGGGAAGAAGCTGTTCTTTAGCCTGTTTGTTTTGGTTTTAATGCACCTGTAGCGCTTCCCAGAGGGCAGCAGGTGGAACAGGTCAGAGCCAGGGTGGGTGCTGTCCTTGATGATGGCACTGGCTCTGTTGAGGCAGCGGGAGGTGTAGATGTCCGTCAGAGAGGGGAGAGGGCGGCCGATGATCTTATTACATCCAGCCATAGAATTATACATAAAAATAAACATATTTGAAATAATTCATTTAAATTATCATAATAATTCATTTAAAATGACCGTATTTAATTATTAAAATAATTGCTTGTTTATCAACAACTTTAGCATTTTATTCATTACATTTTGAAGCTCTCAGAAGCCAAGTTATGTTATATTCCTTAATATTTATTTATGCAAGTTTGAAGTATCAATTATGTAAACACAGTTTTGTTTGCATATTTTCAGGATATATATATATATATATATATATATATATATATATATATATATATATATATATATATATATGAAATACTTGACTTGGTGAATTCTAGTTGTCAATATACTCTTCCCCTCTTAACCACGCCCCCAACCACGCCCTGCCCCAGCCCCGACCACGCCTTCACCCCCCACCTCCCGAAATCGGAGGTCTCAAGGTTGGCAAGTATGTGTGCAGGGATGTTTTCTAATGACCGTCAGTCTTGAACTATACAAAGTATTTCCATGGTTGAAATCGGCGCTTTTGCATGATATACTAGTTACTAGGGCTGCGAATCTTTTGATGTCCCACGATTCCATTCAATATCGATTCTTGGGGTCACGATTCGATTCAAAATCGATTTTTTTTTTCAATTCAACACGATTCTCGATTCAAAAACGATTTTTTTTCTGATTTTTAAAATGATTCTCTATTCATTCAATACATAGGATTTCAGCAGGATCTACCCCAGTCTGCTGACATGCAAGCAGAGTAGTAGATTTTTGTAAAAAGCTTTTATAATTGTAAAGGACAATGTTTTATCAACTGATTGCAATAATGTAAATTTGTTTTAACTATTAAATGAACCAAAAATATGACTTATTTTACCTTTGTGAAAATATTGGACACAGTGTGTTGTCAAGCCACTGTTTTTTTTATTTTTATTTTATAAATGTCTAATGATAATTTCAATGAGGGCTTTTTAATCACTGCTATGTTGAAATTGTAACTAATATTGATACTGTTGTTGATAATATTCATTTTTGTTTCACTACTTTTGGTTTGTTCTGTGTCGTGTTTGTGTCTCCTCTCAATTGCTCTGGTTATTGCGGTTCTGAGTGTTGCTGGGTCGGGTTTGGTTTTGGAATTGGATTGCATTGTTATGGTATTGCTGTGTAGTGCTTTGTTGGGTTGATTAATAAAAAAATAAATAAAAATAAAATAAATACATTTAAAAAATTCGATAAAAAAAAAAAAGAGAATCGATTCTGAATCGCACAACGTGAGAATCGCGATTCGAATTCAAATCGATTTTTTCCCACACCCCTACTAGTTACTATGGTAATCTAATTATTTACTATGGTCATCTAATTAGTTACTATGGCAGGCCTGGGCAACAATTATTTTGACTCAAAATAATTGCCCAGGCCTGTTCTAGCGGGAACTCTCGTTCAACCCTTTTTCGATTGCACCTCGTGGTACCCTAGCACCTCCAAAACCCTCAAATCTAGACTCCAAACATCCCAGAACAAGCTAATCAGATTACTTCTAGACCTCCACCCCAGATCACACCTCACTCCTACCCACTTCTCCAAAGTGGGCTGGCTCAGGGTGGAGGACAGAGTAAAACAACTTGCACTGAGCCTAGTCTATAAAATTCGCTACACCTCCCTGATACCTAAGTACATGTCAAATTACTTCCTTAACGTAAATGACCGCCATAACCACAACACCAGGGAGAGCTCCACTAACCACGTTAAACCCAGATTCCGATCTATCAAAGGTCTTAACTCATTCTCATTCTATGCCACATCAATATGGAATGCACTCCCAACAGGTGTAAAAGAAAGTGCATCTCTATCCTCCTTCAAAACCGCACTAAAAGAACACCTCCAGTCAACTTCAACCCTTGACTAACACTCTCCCCCCTCCACATCCCACCCCCCAGATTGTAAAGAACCAATTGTAAATAATCAAATGTATTTACTTGTTCTTATGCTTTCTGAACTCTCTATGTTCTCTGCTCGCTGTACATATCCTACCAAGTCAGACCTACACTGTTTCAAAGTCCATTTCTCTGATGATGCAATTGTTGATGACTGAAGTGCTGATATCAACCAAACTCTCCTCATCCCAACCCACCCCCCAGATTGTAAATAATGTAAATAATTCAATGTATATACTCTGATGATTAACTCGTGTGATGACTGTATTATGATGATAGTCTATACTTGTACCATGAATTGATTAACGTGGACCCCGACTTAAACAAGTTGAAAAACCATTTAGTGGTCAATTGTATGGAATATGTACTGTACTGTGCAATCTACTAATAAAAGTTTCAATCAATCAATCAAAACAGTCGGTGAGTCTGCGGCAGGCGGCCTGGTACCCCGGCGACACGGAGGAGCCGCTGCTGGTCCTGCTCACATCGGACAACACCATTCGCTTCTACAGCTTGAAGTCTCCCGACTGTCCGGTCAAAGTGGTGCCCGTGTCGCAGTCTGACGACGACAGCAGCGTGCGCCCCCCGGCCCGCTCCTACGCCGCATCCCTGGGTGAGATAGCGGTGGGCTTTGACTTTGGCCCGATGTCTGTGGTCAAAGCGGGGCCCTACCACCCTCTGTACATCCTCTACGAGAACGGAGAGACTTACCTGTGCTACACCAGTCGGATGAACGCCGTGAGCGTGAGTAAGCGCGTGGGCCCGCTCCCCATGTACCCGGCGGCGGAGGACAACTACGGCTACGACGCCTGCGCCATCCTCTGCCTGCCCTGCGTGCCCAGCATCCTCGTCATTGCCACGGAGACGGGCACGCTGTACCACTGCGTCGTGCTGGAGTCGGAGGACGACGACGAGACGCCGAAGTGGGCGCCGGGCGGGGGCGCCGTGCCGGCCCTCTACGTGTTCGAGTGCGTGGAGCTGGAGCTCACCCTCAAGGTGGCCACGGGGGAGGACGACGAGCCCCAGGATTTGGACTTCACGTGCCCCATCCGGCTGCACCGGGACCCCTTGTGCCAGCAGCGCTACCACTGCACCCACGAGGCGGGGGTGCACAGCGTGGGCCTCATCTGGGTCAGCAAGCTGCAGAGTTACCTCCACGCCGGCGACGAGGACAAGAACAGTCTGTCGGAGTTGTCTGCGGAGAGGCGCTGCATCGTGGAACACATCGTGTGCACCCGACCGCTCCCCTCCAGCCAGTCCGCTCCCATCCAAGGCTTCTTAATCGTGTCCGACCTCTCCCTGGGGACCACCATGATCTGCATCACCAGCAGCTACGAGTGCATCATCCTGCCCCTGCTCAGCGCCATACGCCCGCCCTCGCCTCCACTGATGTGCACACAGTCCGGCCTGGGCTCGGCCAACTCGCCGCTACGGGGGCTAGCGGGGAACTCTTTCGATCAACACATCCGCAACATCCTGGCTCGGAGCGCCACCAACCCCCTCCTGCTCAAAGCCGGGGACAAGGAGACGTCGCCCTCGCCCCAGGAGTGCCTGCAGCTGCTGAGCCGGGCCACGCAGGTGTTCCGCGAGGAGTACGTCCTGAAGCAGGACTTGGCCCGCGAGGAGCTGCAGAAACGTGTCAAGCTGCTCCAGGACCAGAAGAACAAGCAGCTGGAGGAGATGGCGCTGTGCCGCCAGGAGAGGAAGACCCTGCGAGAGGCGGCGGAGAGGCTGGCGGACAAGTACGAAGACGCCAAGTACCGCCAGGAGGCCGTCATGGAGCGCTTGAAGAACGTCCTGGGCAGCACGCAGAGCCGCCTGCCCGTGCTGTCCAACAGCGAGAAGGACATGAGGAAGGAGCTGCAGGCCATGGGCGACCAGCTCAAGCAACTGGACATCTGCATCAAGCAGGTGAAGATGAAGATGGAGTACCAGAAGACGCAGGTGGACAAGGACGCGCCGGCTCCCAGGCCCACCATCTTGCTCAGCGCCCAGCAGAAGAAGGTGGTCCAGGAGGTCCTGCTGGAGGAGGGACAGAAGATAGTGTCCATGATGAAGATGGTCAAGGAGATGTCCTGCCTCATCGCCATGAGGAGCTCCGACTTGTACAGCACCTGAGTCCCAAGTGAACCTTTATACTTCCTGTCAGAATGAATACAACTATTTTTGTTCGCTTTTCAAGTAAACATTTTGTAAAAATAAAGATTTTGTCTTTATTATTAGCAGTCCTATAATTCAGTGTTTTTCAACCTTTTTTGAGCCAAGGCACATTGTTTGCGTTGAAAAAATGCGGAGGCACACCACCAGCAGACATAATTAAAAAACGAAACTCAGTTGACAGTAAAAAGTCGATGTCACAATTGTTGGGTATGACTTTAAAGCATAACCAAGCATGCATCAATATAGCTCTTGTCTCAAAGTAGGTGTCCTGTCACCACCTGTCACGTCACACCCTGACTTATCTGGAGTTTTTTGCTGTTTTCCTGTGTATAGTGTTTTAGTTCTTGTTTTGCGCTCCTATTTTAATGGCTTTTTCTCTTTTTTTGGTATTTTCCTATAGCAGTTTCATGTCTCCCTTTGAGCGATGTTTCCCACATCTACTTTGTTTTAGCAATCAAGAAGATTTTAGTTGTTTTTATCCTTTGTGGGGACATTGTTGATTGTCATGTCATGTTCGGATGTACTTTGTGGACGCCGTCTTTGCTCCACAGTAAGTCTTTGCTGTCGTCCAGCATTATGTTTTTGTTTACTTTGTAGCCAGTTCAGTTTTAGTTTCGTTCTGCATAGCCTTCCCTAAGCTTCAATGCCTTTTCTTAGGGGCACTCACCTTTTGTTTATTTTTGGTTTAAGCATTAGACACCTTTTTACCTGCATGCTGCCTCCCGCTGTTTCCGACATCTACAAAGCAATTAGCTACCTGCTGCCACCTACTGATGTGGAAGAGTATTACACGGTTACTCTGCCGAGCTCTAGACAGCACCGACACTCAACAACAACACATCGTTTGCAGACTATAATTACTGGTTTGCATTAAATATTTTTAACCCAAATAGGTGAAATTAGATAATCTCCCACGGCACACCAGACTGTATCTCAGTGTGCCGCGGCACAGTGGTTGAAAAACACTGCTAATTTATATGAACATTTATCAGTCATCCTAGCCATGAAGTAGGCTTTTACTGTATTTGAAAAGACAAAACTGACTTAATAATGATGTTTGAACACTAAATACTGTATTTGCCCTCAAACGCTCGCCTTAGGACTTCCGGGTTTTGCCTCAAAGTTGTAAAAAAAAGTTTGACAACTGCGCATGCGTATTAACCGCCATCTTGGAAACATGGCTACGCCGTCAGAGCAAATAAACACGAGGAATGTTGTCAAGTATACAAGTAAACATTTAACGACATACGCAGTTATTAAACTGTAGGAAACCCACACCGGGCTTAAACCTCCGACCAACACCGCTAGGAAATGTCTTCTTCGCCCACTTTCCAAGCGCTAAAGGAAGCCGGTAAGCGTCTCATGTCCACCTGTTGCTGAGCAACGGACTAATTAGACCGCGAAAGGTTGTCTCACAACATTTACATCTACATAACTACAACGATATGCGACAAAATACAACTAATTGTACCACATTTGAACAAGTTAAAGTTATATTTTTTACATATACGCTTCTATACGGGATTCAAATGTGTGCGTCATTCTGCTACAGTCATATTTGTATTTACACTGTTACTAATGTTCCTTGTACTGCACATTGTTTATGTGTCTTTATTGTTAGGTTACCCCAATACAGTGTTTTATTTCAACACTAAGGGTTAAGTCCGTTATATATGTTGATTTCCATGCATTATTTTGCCCGTTTTTCATTAGATTAGACCCTTGTCTTAGTGCCTAACTAGCGGAATACTTAACAATATAGAAGCTTATTTTAAATCAAAATAAGCAATGATTTGCGAGCCATGAATTGATTTACGTGGACCCCGACTTAAACAAGTTGAAAAACTTATTCGGGTGTTACCATTTAGTGGTCAATTGTACGGAATATGTACTGTACTGTGCAATCTACTAATACAAGTTTCAATCAATCAATCAACGAGCGCCACTGTAAACAAACGGAGCCGTATTAAGTGACGTCACTTCCGCTGGGCAGCGATTGAATGGAGTAATGACCAAAATAAGGTAAAATGTGTGTTTGATTATAGGGCAATGCGTATATTGTATTGTGCACTTATATTGCTATATATCAGCTACTGTGTGGAAGTGTGGCGGACACACATAAGAGTAACATAAAGGCATTGTGCAGAAAAGAGCTATAATGATTATTCATAAAGTAGATTACTTAGAACACACTTACATATTTATTAATTCTGGTTTATTGAAACTACAGGAGCTAGTAAAGTTACAGACATTATGTGTTATGTTTAAGGCTAAAAGTAAAACATTGCCAGCAAATTTACAAAAAATGTTTGTCATCACTTCTGAGTATACAGAGCATAGAACAAAAGGTCATTTCAAACATCAGTATTCAAGGACAACTTTAAAACAAATGTGTATATCAGTGGTGGGGGTTAAACTGTGGAATTCTCTTTACAAAGAGATAAAAGACTGTAAAAATATATTCCAATTGAAAAAAATATATAAAGACAGAACAATAAGATCATATGGACAGCCATAAGTGTTTACATTTTGCTTTATATTTATTATTTTACTTGTTTTTTTGCCTGGTTTTGCTTGGTTTGTTACTTCTTCTTTTTTGTTCGGTTTGTACTTCATGAAGTTTTGCTCTTGTGTTTTTTTGTGTGTTTTTTGCTTGTTTTCATTATATTTGGATGTAATTGTTGGTTTATATGATATCCATTAAGTAAGACTACGTATTATGTTGAAGGGTGCAGGAAAATATAAGATTTTTCTTCATCCTGCTCCTTCTCAGGCATTGGTGTGTAAATGTATAATTGTATAATTGAGGTATAATTGTCTATCGATCAAAGATGCACATCAATGAAGGAGATAAATAAAAATGAATGAATGAATGATTATGAATGAACGTTATATCAGTTGATTTCCATGCATAATTTTGCCCGTTTTTCATTAGATTAGACCCTTGTCTCTATTTAGTGCCTAACTGGCAGAATACTTAACAATATAGAAGCTTATTTTAAAGCAAAATAAGCAATGATTTGCGAATTAGCGCCATTGTAAACAAATGGAGCCGTATTAAGTGACGTCACTTCTGCTGGGCAGCGATTGAATGGATTAATGACCCATTGGATTTGCCGTAGAACTTCATTATTTACTTCCGCGTCCTCTTGGGCACATCGGTTCGATAACAAGGATGGAATATAATTAAATTCGTTGCTGTAGGCTGTGTCATTTTTTAATCAAAATAAGCAGAGATTTGCGGACTAGCGCCATTGTAAACTAATGGAGCCGTCTTAAGTGACGTCACTTCCGCTATGCAGCGATTGAATGGATGAATGATCCATTGGCGTTGCCGTAGAATTTCATTATTTACACGTCGTTTCGACGACAACGATCGTATATAAATAAATTCGTTGCTGTAGGCTGTTATGTTTTAAATCAAATTAAGCAATGATTTGCGGACGAGCGCCATTGTAAACTAATGAAGCCGTCTTAAATGACGTCACTTCCGCTGAGCAACGATTGAATGGATGAATGATCCTTTGGTGTTGCCGTAGAATTTCATTATTTACTTCCGCGTCCTCGTGGACACGTCGTTTCGACGACAACGATGGTATATAAATAAATTCGATGCTATGGGCTGTGTTATTATTTGGCTGTACTTTATTTGGTATTTATCTGGCATCATCGCCACTTCTCCGAGGACAGTTTCGTTAAAAGGGAGCATATCAAAGCACGCTTCGCTACACATCTTAAAATAAAATAAAACATCCTGGATCCCAGCCGACTGTCCAGTACTCTACTGTAAGTGTCTCTTGTTGTTCTTTGAAGCTGCAATGTTGTTGGAAGTAAGATTGTATTAGTGTTGTCTCCATACCAATATTTTTGTACCAATAACAAGATGTATGTCAATCCTTTTTTAAACAAAGGGGACCACAAAATAGTTTAATTATTGGCTTTATTTTAATAACAAATCTTAGGGTACATTAAACATATGTGTCTTATTGCAATCGAAGACCAATTTTATCCTTAAATAAAATAGTGAACATACTAGACAACATATTGTGTCATTCTATTATTTTGTCAACATTATAAAAAACAAGCTGTAAAAAATATTTTTAATCTACTTGTTCATTTACTGTTAATATCTGCTTATTTTCCATTTCAACATGTTCTATCTACACTTCTGGTAAAATGTAATAATCACTTATTCTTCTGTTATTTGATACTTTACATTAGTTTTGGATGATACCACAAATTTAGGTATCGATCCGATACCAAGTAGTTACAGGATCATACATTGGTCGTCATTTAAGTTCTCATGTGTACAGGCACGCATTTCCTGAGTTTATGAATATTATATGAATTTAAGAGGAAAAAATATGTTTCACTCTTACACTCCTGTACTTGGTATCATTACAGTGGATGTCAGGTGTAGATCCACCCATGGCATTTGTTTACATTGTGACGCCGGTGAGCTATTATATCCTCCTAAGGTGTGTAGTGAAGCATGTTTAGCTATTCCTCGTCCTCCAGGACTTGTAAAAAACGTACTTTATTTGTCGCCATGGAGACGAGGATTAGTGATTTAGAAGTAGCTAAAACACTGCCGATTGCGGATGGACATAAGCCGCTAACTAGCTAGCCATGTCTTGAAGCACTGCTTCCTGTGGGTGTCTCAGTGTTATAACTTCACCTTTATCTTTACTTTTTAGGCCAAAATGTGTCCGTTCTCCCTTTTCTGTCTACACACTGTGTCTGCTTGTAAGTACTCTGTGTATGTGCGCTGCCGAACATGCTCCTCCGATCGTAAAACCAGCAATGTGATGACGCCGTGATGTCTGTAAAAAAAAAATATGGCGAACCGGTACTTTTCAAACAGATTATAGTACCGTTTTTGATTCATTAGTACCGCGATACTATACTAGTATCGGTATACCGTACAACCCTAGATTGTATGGTTTGCACTGTAGCTAATGGAAGTACAATATTGTCTCAATCATGTATTTTATCGAATAACGTTATATTCCTGTCTGTGTGAACTTGTTTCTCTCCAAGCAGGTCCAGTTCGTCATCTGATGTAAACCCTAGACCGGGAGCAACATCCTGAGGGCTCACAGCTGTCTTTCAAGACTCTTCAGGTATATACATTTTATATACAGAGTAGGTACAAAGTATTTTTATGATATTGTATCTTGCTAAGGGATAATACTACGGCTGCAAAAAATGTGAATGACGATTTATTTTCACACACACACACCATGTTCAAGGCCATGTACTTAGATAAAACATAGATTAAACTCCTCAAAAATGTGATTGCATGTTAGTGTAAATTGAGAATAGGACTGCAAAAAACCCAATTGTGTATTTTTAAGGGATATTGATAACAACAGTAAAACTCCCGGCAGTTATTATTACCGTAATAACTTTTTATGATCAAAAGAACGTGATTGATGACCACACTTTGATATAATGCTAGACCGTTAGCTCGCTACCTAGCTTAAATGCCAATATGAAAACAAGAGACATTACCGTCTTTCCCCCTTAAGAAATGTCATAGCCCAATCTAAACTTGCATAAACGCATTACTGTCTAAACAACTATGATACAGTATTCACATTAGCACACAGTGATCGATCTATAGCAGAGCTGAGCAAATATTTTGACTTTAGGTATCTCTCTTAGGAGAGATAAAATGTGTCTGGGGGGCCAATGTGTATGTGTGTATAAATTATATATACACATTTAGCTGTAAAAATCTGCTGTACAGAAACACTAATACCAAAAGTCACAATTAATTCTACAGACCACCTCAAAAAAACGGAATGGAATTTTACAGTTTTTTACTGAATGGGACACCCAAAATGTACATGAAAATAAAGAAAGTGGGATTTACAATATTAACTATGAACAATAAAACACTGAATATTAACAACTTACGAACATCACTCCTCTTTTACTTTTCAGACCAGCTCCTCGATTGTTTTGTATCTTTTACAATCAAGCAAAACATGTAAAAAAACAGCAAAATATGAATGCAAAGTGTGATAAACACCTACAATATGATATATTATCTCGCCGCATCTGTTCCTGACACACGCGTTTTGGGCTGGCTGCTCTGAAAACAAACCCCGCCCACTCTGCTTTGTTCCTCGTCTTAGCTGCTGTGACATAGCTTACCGTAATAACTCCTACAACACCCGAAAGTGCAGATTTCGACCATTGAAATACTTTCTATAGTTCAAGACTTGCGGTCATTTAAAAATATCACTGCACGTCATAATGGCGGCTACAGTTTTGTTGTTAAAGGTCAAAATATAATGTAGAACGTCCGGCGGGCCGGATTGAAAATCTTAATGGGCCGCATGTGGCCCGCAGGCCGTATTTTGCCCAGGTCTGATCTTTACTGAAACAGACGATCTTCAACAGAAAGTGAAGTCACGCAGTATCGTACACTGGAAGATATTGCCCAATTTGCATTTGATAAAAACATTTTTTTTTAAACGCTCACAACACAACACAAATAGAAATATGTCTCTTAGCCAGAAAAATATATAATGTTTCCTCTTCCAAGAAAGTATGTTGTGTTGCTATTCATTTTAGTCATAAAAAAACTTGGCTAAAAGATTTTAATGTGTGTGTACTTTTTGAGCACATTCAACAGTACCGTGATAATTATAATAATCGTAATATAATATATTATAATATAATATAATATAATAATACATCAACCGATCTCTATTATAATTTAAAAAAAAAAAGAATATAGTTTTTAACCTGCCAGTTGTACTAAAAACTAAAGATAAGTTTAACATGTTAACATACTGGGCAAATCAAGCAAATTTAAGAAGATGAACATGGAAAAATATATTTTGAAAGTTTTTCATGTAAAATGTGGAAAGATATACAACTATTTTACAGTCGTCAGTGTTTGTGCAGACTCAAAATAAACAAATTGCTCCTAAGGAGGATAATGCTGACCTTTTTACCTTCATACCGACAGCCATCAGACTGTATAATGCACATGTTCCTTCTTGACTGCACTTAAATGTAGAATATACGTAGAATATATTTATATTATTCATATATTATATATATAATATATTATATTATTTATATTATTTATTATTATTGTCTATTGTGAGCAAACTGTGGTGCTGAATTTCCCCCAGGGATCAATAAAGTAATTTCAATTCTATTCTATTCTATTTTTAAGTATCAAAGAAGAGAAGAATAAGTGATTATTACATTTTAACAGAAGTGTAGATAGAACATGTTTAAACAGAAAATAATCATATCCATCCATCCGTCCATCCATCCATCCATCCATCCATCTTCTTCCGCTTATCCGAGGTCGGGTCGCGGGGGCAGCAGCCTAAGCAGGGAAGCCCAGACTTTCCTCTCCCCAGCCACTTCGTCCAGCTCCTCCCGGGGGATCCCGAGGCGTTCCCAGGCCAGCCGGGAGACATAGTCTTCCCAACGTGTCCTGGGTCTTCCCCGTGGTCTCCTACCGGTTGGACGTGCCCTAAACACCTCCCGAGGGAGGTGTTCGGGTGGCATCCTGACCAGATGCCCGAACCACCTCATCTGGCTCCTCTCGATGTGGAGGAGCAGTGGCTTTACCTTGAGCTCCCCCCGGATGGCAGAGCTTCTCACCCTATCTCTAAGGGAGAGCCCCGCCACCCGGCGGAGGAAACTCATTTCGGCCGCTTGTACCCGTGATCTTGTCCTTTCGGTCATAACCCAAAGCTCATGACCATAGGTAAGGATGGGAACGTAGATCGACCGGTAAATTGAGAGCTTTGCCTTCCGGCTCAGCTCCTTCTTCACCACAACGGATCGATACAGCGTCCGCATTACTGAAGATGCCGCACCGATACGCCTGTCGATCTCACGATCCATTTTTCCCTCACTCGTGAACAAGACTCCGAGGTACTTGAACTCCTCCACTTGGGGCAAGGTCTCCTCCCCAACCCGGAGATGGCACTCTAAAATAATCATATATTAACAGTAAATGAACAAGTGGATTAATAATACATTTTTACAGTTCGTCCCTCATAATGTAGACAAAATAATAGGTGTATAAATGACACAATATGTTACTGCATATGTCAGCAGACTAATTAGGAGTCTTTGTTTGTTTACTTACTACTAAAAGACAAGTTGTCTAGTATGTTCACTATTTTATTTAATAAGGACAAACTTGCAATAATAAACATATGTTTCATGTACCCTAAGATTTTTTTGTTAAAATAAAGATAATAATGACATGTTTTGTGGTCCCCTTTGTTTAGAAAGTATCAAAATACATATTGGTATCGGGACAACCCTAGTAGCGGTATTTATTTTTAGTAATTAGTCTGACCTAAGCCTTGATAATAATCTTTGTGATTAACACATAATTTCATATCATCTGACAATATTTATCCTGTAACTGTAAGTAGGTTAGATTAAACACAATTAAATCAAGAGTAAGATTGCTAATTCCGTGTTAATATTTGAGTGGTGACAAAGTTGTGCGGTGAAGAAGCCCTGCTCTGGAGTAGTCCGGCTGAGAACCAGAAGGAGCTTTTCTTTCACGTGAACACAGAAGTGACACTCTAAGGTGTGTTTTAGTGTGGCAAACGCCTCCTTCGCCGAACATGGACGCCAGAGGACTCTTCCAGAGGTTGGCCGAGGCCGAGCAGTCTCACCTCCTGCGGTTCTGGGACCAGCTGAGCCCCGAGGAGCGAGCGGGCTTGACCCTCGACCTTCAAGGAATAGACTTCCAGGATATCAACGGCTTCTTCAGGAAGGCCACGGACGTGTCCCGCAGCAGCGGTGAGAAGATGGACGGCCGCATGGCGCCTGTCCCGCGGGAGGTGCTGGGGAGCGTGACGAGGGACGAGACCAGCGTGAAAAGCTGGGAGCAAACGGGTCTGCAGTGCATCTCCCAGGGGAAAGTAGCGGTCGTGCTGCTGGCGGGCGGTCAAGGAAGCCGACTGGGAGTTCCGTACCCAAAAGGGATGTTTGACGTGGGGCTGCCGTCCCGTAAAACACTTTTTCAAGTGCAGGCTGAGCGTATTTTGAAGCTCCAACAGCTGGCTGAGGAGACGCTGCACAGCAAGTCTTCCATTCCATGGTACATCATGACCAGCAGCAGGACCATGGACTCCACGGAGGAGTTCTTCTCTCGCCATGACTACTTTGGCTTGGACAAGAACAACGTGATGTTCTTCCGGCAGGGCATGCTGCCCGCCATGGACCACCAGGGCAAGATGATCCTGGAGAGCAAAAGCAAAGTGTCCATGGCTCCGGACGGCAACGGAGGTCTGTACCGAGCCTTGAAGAACCAGGGCGTCCTGGAGCACATGCATCAGAGGAGCGTGGAGTGCATCCACGTGTACTGCGTGGACAACATCCTGGTCAAAGTCGCCGACCCGGCGTTCCTGGGATTCTGCGTGCAGCACCATGCCGACTGCGGCGCCAAGGTGGTGGAGAAAAGCCACCCGACAGAGGCGGTGGGCGTGGTCTGCAAAGTGGACGGCAAATACCAGGTGGTGGAGTACAGCGAGATCGCCATGGAAACGGCCCAGAAGAGAGGCGCCGACGGACGCCTGCTGTTCAACGCTGGGAACATAGCCAACCACTTCTTCAGCTTCTCCTTTCTCAAAGACGTGGTGGAGAAGTATGAACCCAGTCTTCAGCACCACGTGGCCCAGAAGAAGATCCCCTTTGTGGACCACAGAGGTCGACTCTCCACGCCGGACAAACCAAACGGAATCAAAATGGAAAAGTTTGTCTTTGACGTTTTCCAGTTTGCCGAGACCTTTGTGGTGTACGAGGTGCTGAGGGAGGACGAGTTCTCCCCGCTGAAGAACGCCGACCGCCAAGACGGGAGGGACACGCCCACAACCGCCAGACACGCCCTCATGTCCCTCCACCACCGCTGGGTGTTGAACGCCGGCGGTCACTTTATTGACGAGAACGGCACCCGCCTACCTGCCATACCCAGCCTGAAGGACAGCAGCGACCTGCCCATCAAATGCGAGGTCTCGCCGCTGGTGTCATACGCCGGAGAAGGCATCCGAGCGCTGGTGAAGGATCGAGAGTTTCAGTCACCGCTGGTCATTGACGAGAGCGGCGTCCACCAGCTGGTCAGGGACGGGAAATAATCTAATGGATTACTAAACCGCCCTTTGAAAAATACCGGAATGTTTTTGTTTCATATACATGACATATGAGCCCAGGCGCATGTGAGTCAACACACACACAGAGCACTTACAAGTGGAGACAGAAGATAGAGAATGGACGCTTCAAATAACGATAAAGGTGAAGCTATGCACCGCACAGTCCTTGTCCCTCCACTGTGTTTTAGCTACTTCTAAGTCACTAATCCTCGCCTCCATGGCATACTTGCCAACCCTCCCGGATTTTCCGGGAGACTCCCGAAATTCAGCGCCTCTCCCGAAAACCTCCCGGGACAAATTTTCTCCCGAAAATCTCCCGAAATTCAGGCGGAGCTGGAGGCCACGCCCCCTCCAGCTCCATGCGGACCTGAGTGACGTGTTGACAACCTGTTCACACGTCCGCTTTCCCACAATTTAAACAGCTAATGATCGAGGGCGAGTTCTTGGTTTCTTATGTGGGTTTATTGTATGGCAGTTTCATTAACGTCCTCCCAGCGCGGTAACAACACACAACAACAGCATTTCGTCTACGTAAAGCAGTTCGTCTGCCGTAAACAGCAATGTTGTGACACTTTTAAACAGGACAATACTGCCATCTACTGTACATGCATATGTGACCCACCCATAATGTGTCACATTTTTGTGTTGATTTATTTATTTTATTTTGTGGTTTGAATTCGTTTTTGGAGCTGTCATTCCACATTTATCAGTATTCACATTGGTCAGTAGGGGGCAGTAGGGCGTTTCTTCCCAATTGAATGCTATCACCTGCAGACCGGAAGTGTCTTGTCATTCTGATGAGAGCGACCAGTCTGTGAATAATTGAAACGTCCTGTGTGCTTTTTCCTCCTGTATAACAGGTTAGTTTTGGTGAATCAACTCACTGAATAATATCCATGTGATCTTTATAAGTTTAAGTACACATTCTGATGGTGGAGCCTAACTCTAAAGTGTTTGTGAGTTGTAGTTTGTGTTTGTGAATGAATCCAGTGCACAGCTGCAGTAATCAATACAAAATGGCGACTTGAGTACGCAATGTTTATATAGGAACTTCTGATCCTAATTCAGACTCCCAAATTAGAGCTCCCGTTTTCTTATTGATTTTATAATGTATATTTGTATAATGTGTGTGTTCTGAAATAGTGACAGAGAATAGAACAAGGATGGACAATTCAACCCTTAACTCAACAATTAGTAGATGAGTGTTATGTGTGTGTTTATGTGTAAATAAATGAACACTGAAATTCAAGTATTTCTTTTATTTATTTATATATATATATATATATATATATATATATATATATATATATATATATATATATATATATATAAATAAATAATAATTTATTATATATATATATGTAATAAAATATATATATATAGCTAGAATTCACTGAAAGTCAAATATTTTTTATATATATATATATCTTAACCACGCCCCCCACACCCCACCCCCACCTCCCGAAATCGGAGGTCTCAAGGTTGGCAAGTATGCTCCATGGCGACAAATAAAGTCAGTTTCTTACATGTACCATTACCACTGGAGGACGAGGAATAGCTAAACATGCTTCGCTACACACCGTAGGAGGGTACAATAGCTCACTGCAAGCTAGCGCTCCTAATTGTAAACAAATGGGTGGATCTGTACAAATATCGACTAACGATACCAAGTACAAGAGTCGTATATAGTCGAGCAGTGTAGGTACAGTTGTGGTCAAAAGTTTACATACACTTATGCTCTGGGCCTGTTTTTCTGCCAATGGAACTGGTGCTTTACAGAGAGTAAATAGGTCAATGAAAAAGGAGGATTACCTCCAAATTCTTCAGGACAACCTAAAATCCTCAGCCCGGAGGTTGGGTCTTGGGCGCAGTTGGGTGTTCCAAAGGGACAATGACCCCAAACTAGGGGTGTAACGGTACGTGTATTTGTTTTGAACCGTTTCGGTACGGACATATTAAGTAGCGTAACGCACGTTGTGTAAACAATGCACACTGAGGCACAACACACGGCATGCTAGCAGCTAATGAGCCAGGATAGACTGACCATACGTCCTCTTTTCACCGGACATGTCCTCTTTTGCGGAGCTGTCAGGGCGGAGTTTCTTAAATGCCTCAAATGTCCGGCATTTTGAGTTAGGGTTGCGTGTATTTTCAATGTACGTTCAGGGTTAAGAAGGGGTTAAAAACAAAACAAATTGTGCGCACAGCAGCATTGGTGAGGGAGGGACAGAGAGAGAGAGAGAGTTATGATAAACGCGCATGCGTCGCCAGTCTCTGCTTTTTATCCATAGATTTATCAGATTTAATTTTTTATTATCTATAGCAGGGGTGTCAAAAATGTGCCCCGGAGGCACATTAAAGGCCCACGGCACATTCTAAAAATACTATTAAAATAAACAAAAATATAACAAACGTGAAATAAAAAAGCTTAAAGGTGAAATGTAATTTAGAAAAAGTTGCAATGTTGACTAATAAAACAAAGCTGTTTTTTCTTTCTTTCAAACTGTCATTGCTCAAAACATAATATTGAATCAAAATCAATGTTATTATGAATTATTGACCTATCCAAGGTTCCCATTACTTGACATTAAATATTCCACTAAGAAAAATATTTTTTTGGGAAAATTTTGCAAATTTGGTAAATAAATAACCCAAAAATTGATATTTTGTTGTTTTCGAAAATGAACCGAACCGTGACCTCTAAACCGAGGTACGTACCGAACCGATATTTTTGTGTACCGTTACACCCCTACCCCAAACACACGTCAAAAGTGGTAAAGGAATGGCTAAATCAGGCTAGAATGAAGGTTTTAGAATGACCTTCCCAAAGTCCTGACTTAAACGTGTGGACAATGCTGAAGAAACAAGTCCATGTCAGAAAAGCAACACATTTAGCGGAACTGCACCAATTTTGTCAAGAGGAGTGGTCAAAAACTCAAGCAGAAGCTTGTGGATGGCTACCAAAAGCGCCTTATTGCAGTGAAACTTGCCAAGGGACATGTAAGCAAATATTAACATTGCTGTATGTATACTTTTGACCCAGCATATTTGCTCACATTTTCAGTAGACCCATAATAAATTCATAAAAGAAGCAAACTTCATGAATGTTTTTTGTGACCAACAAGTATGTGCTCCAATCACTCTATCACAAAAAAATAAGAGTTGTAGAAATGATTGGAAACTCAAGACTGCCATTACATGATGTTCTTTACAAGTGTATGCACACTTTTGACCACTACTGTACATTAACCATTGAAAACACAAAAAATGAAAATGATGGTACTCCTTAGATGAAAGTATTGTTGTTGTTGCTCACAATGTGTTCCGTTGTTTTTGTTTTATGCAGAGAAGAGCCATGCACTCTCACACAGGAGGTGAACTGATACAAATTGTAGGATTGTGTTCTCCACACACTGAAATAACCGCCTGTTTATTTAATGTCCATTGTGGTGGTCGCATGAAGACATCCAACCATGTCTTGTGTGATAAAGAATCACTTTTAGACTGGAGCACGTGCCTGCAAACACAAGTCAAATATTTGGGAGAGAATATATATATATTTTTATATGTACAAAAGCCAAAAGCAGTGAAGTTGTCACGTTGTGTAAATGGTAAATAAAAAGAGAATACAATGATTTGAAAATCCTTTTCAACTTATATTCAATTGAGTAGACTGCAAAGATGAGATATTTAACGTTCAAACTGGAAAACGTTATTTTTTGCAAATATTAGCTCATTTGGAATTTGATGCCTGCAACATGTTTCAAAAAAGCTGGCACAAGTGGCAAACAAGGACGGGGCGAGGGTCACCACTTAGTGAACAAATGCATGAGCAAATTGTCCAACAGTTTAAGAACAACATTTCTCAACCAACTATTGCAAGGAATTTAGGGATTTCACCATCTGCGGTCTGTAATATCGTCAAAAGGTTCAGAGAATCTGGAGAAATCACGGCAAGGCTGAATACCAACATTGAATTCCTGTGACCTTCGATCCCTCAGGCGGTACTGCATCAAAAAGTGACATCAGTGTGTAAAGCAGGGGTGCTCATTACGTCGATCGCGAGCTACAGGTCAATCGCGGAGGGTGTGTCAGTCGATCACCAGACAGGCATTAAAAAAAATAGTCCTAAAAATGAGCGATCATAAATCTTCACTATGACGTCACTTTCGTCACTTGATTGACATTCACGGCACCTGAGGGTCTTCTGAGATGACGCTGGCTGCTGCCAGCTCATTAAAATTACCGACAGGAAGGCGAGAAACACTTTATTTCAACAGACTCTGGCGCCGTACCTGTCGTCAAAACTCCAAATACCGACTGCACAGTTGCACAGTTGGGCTAACAAAACAAGAGTCTCAGAAAGCTGGCGTGCACAAGCTAGCAAGCTACGGAGTTTGCCGACAATGTATTTCTTGTAAAGTGTATACAAAGGAGTACGGAAGCTGGATAAATAAGATGCCAAAAAGCAACCACTTTCATGTGGTATTGGACAGCAAAGAGGACTTTTTTTCTCCTCCATTCGAAAATGCGGACGTTATCATCACCACTGTCTGATTCCAATCAATGCAAGTCATCACAATCAGGTAATACACCAACTTATATTCTTGTCTTCATGAAAGAAAGGAATCTATATGTGTTAAACATGCTTGCATTATCTTTAAACACCTTTAACTTATTAACAATATTAACTATATGTGTTAAACATGCTTGTATTATCATTAAACACCTTTAACTTATTAACAATATTAACTATATGTGTTAAACATGCTTGTATTATCATTAAACACCGTTAACTTATTAACAATATTAACTATATGTGTTAAACATGCTTGTATTATCTTTAAACACCTTTAACTTGTTAACAATATTAACTATATGTGTTAAACATGCTTGTATTATCATTAAACACCGTTAACTTATTAACAATATTAACTATATGTGTTAAACATGCTTGTATTATCTTTAAACACCTTTAACTTATTAACAATATTAACTATATGTGTTAAACATGCTTGTATTATCTTTAACCACCTTTTAAGTTGCTAACAATATTAACTATATGTGTTAAACATGCTTGTATTATCTTTAACCACCTTTAATTTATCAACAATATTAACTATGTGTTAAACGTGCTTGTATTATCATTAAACACCTTTAACTTGTTAACAATATTAACTATATGTGTTAAACATGCTTGTATTATCATTAAACACCTTTAACTTGTTAACAATATTAACTATATGTGTTAAACATGCTTGTATTATCATTAAACACCGTTAACTTATTAACAATATTAACTCAGTGTTAAACATGCTTGTATTATCTTTAAACACCTTTAACTTGTTAACAATATTAACTATATGTATTAAACATTCTTGTATTATCATTAAACACCTTTAATTTATTAACAATATTAACTATGTGTTAAACATGCTTGTATTATCATTAAACACCTTTAACTTGTTAACAATATTAACTATATGTGTTAAACATGCTTGTATTATCTTTAAACACCTTTAACTTGTTAACAATATTAACTATATGTGTTAAACATGCTTGTACTATCTTTAAACACCTTTAAGTTGTTAACAATATTAACTATATGTGTTAAACATGCTTGTATTATCTTTAAACACCTTTAACTTATTAACAATATTAACTATATGTGTTAAACATGCTTGTATTATCATTAAACACCTTTAACTTGTTAACAATATTAACTATATGTGTTAAACATGCTTGTATTATCATTAAACACCGTTAACTTATTAACAATATTAAATATGTGTTAAACATGCTTGTATTATCATTAAACACCTTTAACTTGTTAACAATATTAACTATATGTGTTAAACATGCTTGTATTATCTTTAAACACCTTTAACTTATTAACAATATTAACTATATGTGTTAAACATGCTTGTATTATCTTTAACCACCTTTTAAGTTGCTAACAATATTAACTATATGTGTTAAACATGCTTGTATTATCTTTAACCACCTTTAATTTATTAACAATATTAACTATGTGTTAAACATGCTTGTATTATCATTAAACACCTTTAACTTGTTAACAATATTAACTATATGTGTTAAACATGCTTGCATTATCTTTAAACACCTTTAACTTGTTACCATATTAACTATGTGTGTTAAACATGCTTGTATTATCATTAAACACCTTTAACTTAACTATTTGTGTTAAACATGCTTGTATTATCTTTAAACACCTTTTAACTTATTACCAATATTAACTATGTGTTAAACATGCTTGTATTATCTTTAAACACCTTGAACTTGTTAACAATATTAACTATATGTGTTAAACATCCTTGCATTATCTTTAAACACCTTTAACTTGTTAACAATATTAACTATATGTATTAAACATACTTGTATTATCATTAAACACCTTTACTTTTTTAACAATATTAACTATATGCCGTTGCTGCTCCCAAGCTCTGGAACGACCTACCCCTGAGTGTTAGACAAGCCTCCTCTCTTCCTGTTTTTAAATCTCTCTTAAAAACATACTTTTATTCCATGGCTTTTAACACTGAGTGATATCCATCCTGCAATGGCGCCCCATAATACACCTGCTGTGATCCTGTTTTTATGTTTTTATGTTTTTATTAATTCTATTTTAATTATTTATTTTTTATCGTGTTCTGTTTGTATTGTGTTGTGTTTGCTCGGTACTCGTTTTATCTTTTAACCTGTTCATTGTACAGCACTTTGGCTACCCCTGTGGTAAATTTTAAATGTGCTCTATAAATAAAGTTGATTTGATTTGATTTGATATGTGTTAAACATGCTTGCATTATCATTAAACACCTTTAACTTGTTAACAAAAACATATATTTCATAAATAAGTAAATATAAATTATATATATGAATGAGGTAGATCCCCACGACTTGATCAATTGAAAAGTAGCTCGCCTGCAGAAAAAGCACCCCTGGTGTAAAGGATATCACTACATGGGCTCAGGAACACTTCAGAAAACCACTGTCAGTAACTACAGTTGGTCGCTACATCTGTAAGTGAAAGTTAAAACTTTACTATGCAAAGCCAAAGCCATTTATCAACAACACCCAGAAACGCCGCTGGCTTCGCTGGACCCAAGCTCATCTAAGATGGACTGATGCAAAGTGGAAAAGTGTTCTGTGGTCTGACGAGTCCACATTTCAAATTGTTTTTGGAAACTGTGGTGTGTGGACCAAAGAGGAAAATAACCATCTGGACTGTTCTAGGGTCAAAGTGTAAAAGCCAGCATCTGTGGTGGTATGGGGGTGTATTAGTGCCCAAGACATGGGTAACTTACACATCTGTGAAGGCGCCATTAATGCTGAAAGGTACATACATGTTTTGGAGCAACATATGTTGCTATCCGAGCAACGTTACCATGGACGCCCCTGCTTATTTCAGCAAGACAATGCCAAGCCACATGTTACAACAGTGTGGCTTCATAGTAAAAGAGTGCGGGTACTAGACTGGCCTGCCTGTAGTCCAGACCTGTCTCCCATTGAAAATGTGTGGTGCATTATGAAGCCTAAATTATGAGAAGGGAGACTGTTGAACAACTTAAGCTGTACATCAAGCAAGAATGGGAAAGAATTCCACTTCAAAAATGTGTCTCCTCAGTTCCCAAACCTTTACTGAGTGTTGTTAAAAGGAACACACTGGTAAAAATGCCCCTGTGACAAATTTTTTGCAATGTGTTGCTGCTATTAAATTCTAAGTTAATAATTATTTGCAAAAAATAACTTCTCAGTTTCTTTGCAGTCTATTCAATTGAATATAAGTTGAAAAGGTTTTGCAAATCATTGTATTCTCTTTTTATTTACCATTTACACAACGTGACAACTTCACTGCTTTTGGGGTTTGTATGTATTCACTACTCAGACTTCTTATAAACAAGTTGGTGTCATAATGTGCACAATGACATCTTAATGAGGTAATAGCAAACATTCTTTCTCTGTGGGCTAAGCGTCCTTTTCAGCCTACCTTTATTCATGTTATTGTTTTTACAATAAAAACTATATTTCTAATACTAATGTATCTAAAAAAGTTAAATTGCAAGATTTTGGCCCACTTTTCCGCAGCTGCACCACACTCAAACAGCCACTATGGGGCGCTGCAGCAGACCAATGAATTGCAGAAAATAATTGTTGGTGGTTCATATTATTTATTTTTGACATTACATGAATAATGGACTGTTTGATCAAATTAGGTATCAAATTGTATTGTGTTTTAAAAATGTAATTAAGAAATTACATGCAAACTTCAGAAACATTTTTTTTAGTATTGTGGATTTTTTATAAACAATTAACTGCATATCCATCCATCCATTTTCTACTGCTTGTCCCTCTCGGGGTAATTACATTGAAATAACTACCAAACATAGGTGGAAAAAATAGTTACCGAAAATACTAATTAATTAGTTGACGTTGTTATGTTAAAAACAATAAAGAATAGTTTTTTCTTAAATACACATTGTGAGCACGCCCGCTGGATTAGAGATAGTCTTTTTTTCCTTCAGTTGGAGAACATTAGACTGACATTGAATGGTTGTTCTGTGAAGTATGGGGTGGTTTCATAAAATATGTAAAAGAGACTGATGGGAAATTTAACCCCAATAGAAAAGTAATTGAAAGCTTGATAATTGATGAGCCTTTTGTCTGATTTTGTGTATTGCTGCAACTGTGTTGGGGCACTCAGGAGTGCAGTTGTCTGTGGCTTCATGTCCATATTTGACTGATGCATGTTTGTTTATATATATATATTATATATATATATATACATACATACATACATATATTTATATACGTATATACAGTCGTGGTTAAAAGTTTACATACACTTGTGAAGGACATAATTTCATTACTGTCTTGAGTTTTCAACAATTTCAATAAGTTTGGTTCTTGTATGAATTTATTATGGGTCTACTGAAAATGTGAGAAAATTTGCTGGGTCCGAAGTATAAATACTGCAATATACATGATCAGTTTTGGTGATGTAGAAAAGTTACAATCAAATCAAATGAGCTTCATGGCCTCTTAACTTCACATGAGTGATTATGATTGACGACACCTGTTGACTTCTCTGAGTCCATTTAAATAGGGCTCATGTGATGCAGTCATTAGACTCGGTTACAAACACCACAATGGGAAAGTCAAAGGAACTCAGCACAGATCTGAAAAAACGAAGCATTGACTTGAACAAGTCAGGAAAGTCACTTGGAGCCATTTCAAAGCAGCTTAAGGTCCCAAGAGCAACTTTGCAGACAATTGTTCTTAAGTATAAAGTGCATGGCACAGTTTTGTCACTGCCACGATCAGGAAGAAAACGCAAGCTATCACCTGCTGCTGAGAGAAAATTGGTCAGGATGATCAAGAGTCAACCGAGAACCACCAACAAGCAGGTCTGCAATGAATTGGAAGCTGCTGGAACACAGGTGTCAGTGTCCACAGTCAAGTGTGTTTTTCATGGCCATGGACTGAGAGGCTCTACCATGCAAGAAGGAAGCCCTTGCTCCAGAAGCCACACCTTAAGGCTCGTCTAAACTTTGCTGCTGATCACATGGATAAAGATAAGACCTTCTGGAGGAAAGTTCTGTGGTCAGATGAAACAATAATTGAGCTGTGTGGCCACAATACCCAGCAATATGTTTGGAGGAGAAAAGGTGAGGCCTTTAATTCCAGGAACACCAAGCCTACCGTCAAGCATGGTGGTGGTAGTATTATGCTCTGGGCCTGTTTTGCTGCCAATGGAACTGGTGCTTTACAGAGAGTAAATGGGACAATGAAAAAGGATTACTTCCAAATTCTTCAGGACAAGCTAAAATCATCAGCCCGGAGGTTGGATCTTGGGCGCAGTTGGGTGTTCCAACCTGACAATGACCTAAACACGTCAAAAGTG